>NW_024871503.1:0-127500 GCF_019054845.1 Dipodomys spectabilis
TAGTTGCCACCCAGCGAGCAGTTGACTCAAGCCCAGGCCCCACACGTACCACGGACCCAACTCAGCAAATGCTCCTTGCGGCCAGCCCAACCGATGGCGCCAGGGCCGAGGAGGAGCAGCCAGCGACATTGCTGCCCTGCCATTAGTGAGACGCTGGAAACACTCTTCCTGCCCCAGACTCAGCAGGACCCGGCCCACATAACCTGAAATCTGGGGGGCCGGGTGGCCTCGGAACAAGACCACAGATCTAGAGCTGGTTGGCCAGAGAAGACTGGACAGCTATGAGGCCCCCAGATCTCCCTCCCTCTACCTCCGGCCTAGCCAGGACTGCAGGCATGCACCACCGTGCCTGGCCTGAGGGGTTGATATAGATGGACCTGTGTGTACAGTAACGCCACGCCTCTGGAGGAGCCGGACTGAGGGATGAGAGAGGCCTGGGCAGAGCAGAGGTGGCCTGACCCAGGCAGAGCTAAGGGGAGCAGCTGCAGATCTGAGACGGGTGGGGGGTGGGGGGAATGACCTTGTGGGGGTCATGGGGTGACCCTAGATTTCCAGGCAGGTTCCCGGCCCTTGCTGGAGGAAGTGTGCGGAGCTCCAGGGTCCAATCTGCAGAGGGGCAGGATGAAGGAGGCCGGGAAGGAAGAAGAGGCTGGGGCCTGGTGGGAGGGAGGAAAGGGTGGAGGGGAAAATAGGCCACCATCTGAGCGGCTCAGACTGCAGGCTTCCTGTTGCTAGGCAACAAGGAATGCCCCCCCCCCCCCCCCCCCCCGCTGAGGTGCATGAGCTTGGGCCCTGCCCCTGGGGGCGGGGTCCAGATGCTGGGGCTCCACCCCCAGGGGCAGAGCTGGCGCTCAGGACCCACCCCCAGGGGGGTGCAGGCGGCCGCAGCACAGGAACGGCCTACTCCACCATGCCCAACTTAACTTCCCCCTCTGTGGGCCAGGATCCTAAATGCCAAGTCTGACGCGGGGACCGAAAACACGAGTCAGTTCGGCCAGCCGGAGCAAGGCTGGAAGTGGAGCAGGCTCTGCTGTGTGACCTGGCTAAGTCAACAGGCGTCTCTGAACTTCCATGTCTTCATGGAGAAGCAGGAGGTGGAAGGCGGAGGGACGGAGGGGTGTGAGGGGGGGGTGCATGCAGTCCCGGCATGCCGCGTCCCCCCTTCCCCACTCTGGCTCACCGTGGGAGACCCGGTCCCCTCCCTCCTTTCCAGTGGAGCCCCTGGCCCAGCCTTGCGGTTCCAAGTTCCAGGCCCATGTCTGGCCCCGGCCCTGGCTGTGCGACCCCGCCAGCCCCGCCCGTGGACGGGGCACTGGGCACAGCAGGGCTGCCGTGGCTCCTGCCACGCCGTCCTCCTCCCGTGGCCGGCGCTCAACCCTCCCCGGCTCACCCGAGGACGCCACGGGCAGGAAGAGCTTGCTGCCATTTGGGGGAGCTAACACCCCCAGACAGATGGCCGCGGGGAGGGGCAGCGTCCCCCCCCCCCCGGCCGTGGGCTGTTACTTTAATGACGGAAAAGGTCCTATTTCTCCCATCGTAGGTGTAATTACTCACGCGTCTGGCTCGATGCGTTAGACGAGAGCGTGGGAAGGACAATGGGGAGAGTGAGCGAGGGTGGGGGTCACCGGCCAGACGCCACCGCCACTGCGCTGCCGCCGTGCGGCACCCCCTCCGCGGGCCCGCCCCGTGGCACGGTCACAGGCCCCGCGGCCACGGACCGCGCGTGGGACGCAGCCCCGTGCGACGATGTCACCCCGCGCCCCTCACGGCGGCTGTCCGGGCTGGCCCCCTCAGGACCACATCCCTCCCTGGCATTTCTCAGAAGGTGGATCCGTCACCAAGCGCCACGCAAGCGGGGCATGGAGGACAGCGAGGGGGGCCGAGCTGGACAGCAAGCAGAGAGAAGAGGCTAGTCACGAGGGCCAGGCCAGCCTCTCCCAAGTGCACGAATGGGCTCAGGACCGAGAAACCGAGTCGAGAGAAGTGGGGGCGGGGAGTCGGTGCCAGGCGGCCAGGCGGAGCTGGGACGCGCTGGGCTGCTCCTGGCGGCACACTCAACCTCTCTGAGCCTCAGCCACCGCGGTGTGTGCCGGGCGACGGCGCAGATGACCCAGCTCTCGCCTGCTCTGGGCGCTGACCCTGGGTGGGTTGGTTTCCAGCAAATTGATAAAAGAACGGAAAAAGGAACCCCAAAATGAAAACGCCACCAATATACCACACCAACAAAAACAGAAACGAAACCGGCATTTTGGGAAGAGAATAAAGGAAAGCGGGCAGGGCCATCACATTTCAGGTTCTTCCTTCCCTCTCCTTCCCCAGCTCTCTCTGGAACACACGCATGCACGTGCACACACGTGTGTGCGCACCACCGGACCCCCTCCTCTCCTCCAAGTTCTTCCTGAACGGCCTTGGAGCCACGCCTCATCCCCTTCCAGGGGGGCGCCTCCCCCCCCCCCCCGCCCCTTCGGTCACAGAAGGAGGCTGGCCAGGCTCAGGCTGGAAAGCAGATCCGACCCACAGTCCTTGGCCCCCAGGAGAGCGGCAGGACCCCCAGATCCCTAGTGAGGCCCCATGCCTGGGGCCTGCTGCTGAGGGGCTGGATTCCTGGCCGGCTCTGGGGCTCCGCTGTTAAGGATCCCTTGGGTTAAGGATCGCAGGGAGTCAAGCGGCACCGCGGAGCAGGTCTGTGACGTGCGTGGGCACGGCTAAAGCCTCTGGAAAGGTCTGCGCTGAGAACAGGGACTCAGGCCTGAGCCCCCGCCCGTGAGTCCCCGCTCTCGAATCGGGATTTGCCAACGGAGGCTGTGCCCCAAGCACAGGCCCGACCGAGCCCGGCACGGCCCTGGATGAGAGCCAGGTGACCACCGGTGGCCCCCGGGTTTGGCCCCTTGGAAGACCAGCCCCCATCTGCTCCTGGAACGGCGCGTCCCTGCCACCTCCGCAGCCAGGGCCACCGGCTGGCGGGTCCCTCGGGGACAGGTGGCATCACCCCGTGTCATCCCAGGATGCCCCAAGGCGCCACCCGCCCCCTTCTGAGCGGAAAGCACTGGAAGCACAGACAGGCACATGTCACCTGCACACCACCACCATGCCAGGAAGAGGTGGCAGAGCTGGGATTTGAACCTGGGCCATCTGCTTGCAACGGGAGACAGCCTAAGTGGGAAGAGACAGGGCATTCTCCGAGGCTGGACGCGGGCGGCCCCCCCCACCCCATGCTGGCTTCCAGGGCGATGTCATTCCGACCTCCCTCGGGCGGCGTGGCCTCCCACGGGCCACCAGGCCCCAGGGAGGGACCTGAACCCAACGTCCGGCCCCCAGAATGCGAGCAACACTGTCTGTGAGCCAGTCAGGTGCCAGGCATACACTGCGCACCAGTGCTCACCTCCCAAACCCAGGTGCAGCAAAGCCCTGGAGCTCCAGGGGCGGGGAGGGCCTGGGGCCCGGGCAAGCTGTGGCTCATTCCCAGCTGTGTGGGGAGCCCCCTCCCTCCCAGGGTGTGCACATCCCTGGAAGACCGTGTGCCTGTAGCGGCCTGGCACCTGGCAGGGTGCACGTTTTGCACATGAGGGGCGCAGAGCTGAGGGGCAGGGCTGAGGGTGCAGGGCTGAGGCAGGGCTGAGGGTACAGGGCTGAGGGTGCAGAGCTGAGGGGTGCAGAGCTGAGGGTGCAGGGCTGAGGGTGCAGGGCTGAGGGCGCGGGGCTGAGGGTACAGGGCTGAGGGTGCAGGGCTGAGGGTGCAGAGCTGAGGGGTGCAGGGCTGAGGGCGCAGGGCTGAGGGCGCAGAGCTGAGGGCGCAGAGCTGAGGGGTGCAGAGCTGAGGGCGCAGGGCTGAGGGCACAGGGCTGAGGTGTGTAGGGCTGAGGGTGCAGGGCTGAGGGCACAGAGCTGAGGGCGCAGGGCTGAGGGGTGCAGGGCTGAGGGCGCAGGGCTGAGGGTACAGGGCTGAGGGTGCAGGGCTGAGGGTGCAGAGCTGAGGGGTGCAGGGCTGAGGGCGCAGGGCTGAGGGGTGCAGGGCTGAGGGTGCAGAGCTGAGGGCGCAGAGCTGAGGGCGCAGGGCTGAGGGCGCAGGGCTGAGGGCGCAGGGCTGAGGGTGCGGGGCTGAGGCAGGGCTGAGGGGTGCAGGGCTGAGGGCGCAGGGCTGAGGGCGCAGGGCTGAGGGCGCAGGGCTGAGGCAGGGCTGAGGGGTGCAGGGCTGAGGGCGCAGGGCTGAGGGCGCAGGGCTGAGGGCGCGGGGCTGAGGCAGGGCTGAGGGTGCAGGGCTGAGGGTGCAGGGCTGAGGGCGCAGGGCTGAGGGAGGGCTGAGGGCGCAGGGCTGAGGCAGGGCTGAGGGCGCAGGGCTGAGGCAGGGCTGAGGGTGCAGGGCTGAGGGTGCAGGGCTGAGGCAGGGCTGAGGGTGCAGGGATGAGGGCACGGGGCTGAGGGCGCGGGGCTGAGGCAGGGCTGAGGGTGCAGGGCTGAGGGTGCAGGGCTGAGGGCGCAGGGCTGAGGGTGCAGGGCTGAGGGCGCAGGGCTGAGGGTGCAGGGCTGAGGGTGCAGGGCTGAGGGCGCAGGGGTGAGGGCGCAGGGCTGAGGGCGCAGGGCTGAGGGCGCAGGGCTGAGGGTGCAGGGCTGAGGGTGCAGAGCTGAGGGCGCAGGGCTGAGGCAGGGCTGAGGGTGCAGAGCTGAGGGTGCAGGGCTGAGGGTGCAGGGCTGAGGGTGCAGGGGTGAGGGCGCAGGGCTGAGGGTGCAGGGCTGAGGGCGCAGGGCTGAGGGTGCAGGGCTGAGGGCGCAGGGCTGAGGGCGCAGGGGTGAGGGCGCAGGGCTGAGGAGCGCAGAGCTGAGGGCGCGGGGCTGAGGGGTGCAGGGCTGAGGCAGGGCTGAGGGGTGCAGGGCTGAGGGTGCAGGGGTGAGGGCGCAGGGCTGAGGGTGCAGGGGTGAGGGTGCAGGGCTGAGGGTGCAGGGCTGAGGGCGCAGAGCTCTGGGCTCTGGACCTAGTTCAGCCCAGCCCTACCAGGGCCTCAGTTTCCCCAGGAGAGGCAGGCTCAGAGGCCGTGGGGGCTAGGCAGCCCAGATACCAGGGAGGCAGAGCTGGGCGCCCAAGCTGTGGCCTGGCTTCTGGCATCCAGGGATGCCAGCCCCCTCCCAGCCCTTGCCCAGCCCCCCCAGCCCCTGCCCAGCCCCCCTCCCCCCCCACCCAGGCCCCCTCCCAGCCCCCTCCCAGCCCCCAGCCCAGCCCCCTCCCAGCTCCCCCCCAGCCCCCTCCCAGCCCCCAGCCCAGCCCCCCAGCCACCTCCCAGCCCCCTCCAGCCCCCCAGCCCCCAGCCCAGCCCCCTCCCAGCCCCCTCCCAGCCCCCCCAGCCCCCCCAGCCCCTGCCCAGCCCCCCTCCCCCCCACCCCAGCCCCCTCCCAGCCCCCAGCCCAGCCCCCTCCCAGCCCCTTCCAGCCCCCCAGCCCCCAGCCCAGCCCCCTCCCAGCCCCCTCCCAGCCCCCCAGCCCCCTCCCAGCCCCCTCCCAGCCTCCTCTGCCCCAAGCAGGACCCGGCCTCTTCCTCAGCAATCTGTCTTCTGGAATCTTCCACAGCATTTAATTAAGTGCTCATAGTATGACACCTTGTGTGCTCCCGCCTGGTTCACACACTTATGTAACACGGGCAAGCGCAGGCAGCTCAGAGGCCAGGATCACACACACTCATCCATCCATTCACATATTCACGATGGCTCAGCCGTCCACCAATTCATTCATGCACTTGCTCACTTCGTTCACGCACTCACTCATTCACTGTCACCCACCGGGCCCTCCAGCCACCCAGCCGATCACGCACTCACTCCCTCAACCCTTCAGTCATCGCCTCAAGAATCGAGTGCTGGGCCCCGAGCACGGTTTGGGAAGGGGCTCAAGGAACTCTCTGGGATGGTGATAAGGTTCTAGATCCTGGCAGAGGTGGTGCGTGCACACACACACACACGGGCACGTGCACATACACATGCACACACACACACGGGCACGTGCACACACACATGCACACACACACGGGCACGTGCACCACACACATGCACACACACGGGCGCATGCACACCACACATGCACACACACACGGGCACGTGCACACACACATGCACACACACAGGCGCGTGCACACACACACACACACATGGGCGCGTGCACACACACATGCACACACACAGGCACGTGCACACACACATGCACACACACACGGGCACGTGCACACACACATGCACACACACGGGCGCGTGCACACACACACACTGGCACGTGCACACACACATGCACACACACACGGGCACGTGCACACACACATGCACACACACGGGCGCGTGCACACACACCACACGGGCACGTGCACACACACATGCACACACACGGGTGCGTGCACACACATGCACACACACACGGGCGCGTGCACACATGCACACACACACACACACACACTGGTGCGTGCACACACAGACGCATGTCCCGTGCCCGGGCAGCCGGCCTGCACCAACCCGTGGCTGGTTGGCGACTTTTATGGGTGGTGAGTCTCTGTCTACCCTCCAGGGAGGCTGCTTCCATGCCAACTTCAAACCCGGTGCCAGAGGTTCCAGAACCTTCTGGGCTCTTCCTGGCAAGACGTCCCCGGAGGGTGGAGAAGGCAGCTGCCTGGACATGACCCTGGCATCCACTCGGCAGAAGGAAAATACCAGAAACGCAAGAAGAGGCTTTGCTCACCAACTCAGAACACGTTGGCGAATGATGGCGGCCGGATGCTTTTTCTGGCTTTGGCACAAAGCAAATATCTGGGATCCTGAGCCGGGGGGTTGGGTGGGGGGCTGGGAATCAGAGAGCCATGAAAAGTCTTTCTAACCGCTGAAAAGTGCGCACCCCCGCCCCAGCCCTTCTCACAACTCGTGGCCCACCGGCAATCCCGAGGTGAGAGGTTCAAAGCCAGCCTGAGAAGTGTCACAGGCTTTCCCGTCCAGGCTGCCTCTGATCTCAGCTCCTGAGGAGCTGGGATGACGGGTGAGCCGCGGGTCCCCGGCGGTAACTGTCCCCATCACCGCCCCAAGGGCCGGCGAGCTAGGCCTGGAATCCTCCACGCCCTCCGGACCCACACGCCTGCGTCTGCTCCACTGCCATTCACCACCAGTGCTGGATGGGATGCATTTAGTGGGTTAGTGAGCACTGAGCGCCCAAGAATCAGATTCTGCTCCATGCAAGAACATTTTGAGTGGTCCAAAGCCCCTGATGCTGAGCCCACAGCGGGGTGCGGAGCCCTGGGGGAGGTGGGTGCCATGGGGTGCAGCTCCCGAGTGCGGGGGGCGTCAACTTCCAGCTGGGGCCGAACACCTCACCCTGCCCGCCCTCAGATCATCGCTTACAGTATGTCATCGCCACCACGGCTGCATAACAAGTAGCCCCGCAACTGACAGTCTCAAAACAGGGTGGCAGCGGCCCGCCCCTGTCACCCTAGCTCCTCGGCAGGCTGAGAAAGGAAGGATCCTGGTTCAAGGCCCACCCTGGGCAGAAAAGTCTGCAAGACACCACTGAGATGTTGGGTGGAAATCCAGACTCCGTCTCAAAACTAAGCAATGGAAAATGGAGCTGGTGGTGTGGCTGAAGTGGCAGAGCGTCCGGCTAATAAGTACAAGACCCTGAGCCCAGATCCCCAGTGCCACACACACACACCCCTACCTCAACCACAGCCGGCCCCTGCCATGCATCGGACCCCCCCACTGCCCCCCCCCAGCGTAGGAGAGGGCTGGCCCAGGACAGCAGGGGACTGTCAGGGGCCAGCGGTGACCAGCTGTGAAGCATGGCCATCAGTCACTAATTACAAATCACAACACCACAAACAGGTAAGACATACAGGCAATAAATATTCAGGCATTCACTTTATTTCGGGAGTCTCAGTGTGTAGACCAGGCTGGCCTTGAACTCACAATCCTCCAGCCTCAGCCTCCCGAGTGCTGGGATTACAGGCATGAACCACCACACTCAGCTTTAATCTCCTTTTTTGTTTTTCCTTTTTTTTTTTTTTGCCAGTCCTGAGCTCAGGGCCTGAGCACTGTCCCTTGGGTCTTTTTGCTCAAGGCTAGCACTCTACCACTTGAGCCACAGTGCCACTTCCAGCTTTTTTCTGGTGATTAATTGGAGAGATAAGAGTCTCAGGGACTTTCCTACCCGGGTTGGCTTTGAACCTCGATCCTCAGATCTCAGCCTCCGAGCAGCTGGGATTACAGGCGTGAGCCACCAGCACCTCACAGCCTGGATCTTTTCTCAGTGGCTTTACTACGCTTTATTAAGGGGCCCGCCTGAGGCCCACGGAATCATTCAGCACCCAACAGGACAGCCAAAGCCACACATGCCTCTCACTGGCTGCCCCAGCCACGTCCATTATTTTATGACTGTGATGACTTTTATAAACATCCAAATGACCTCTGGCAGGGCCTGGTGTAGACACCACAGGATAAAAGAATATGAGATCGAGGCTGCTCTCCTCCCACGGCACAGATGGCGCCCCACCCACCGCGCACAGACCCAGGCCGGCCCACGTTCCTCTTTGCAGGGAATCCTCCCCTCCCCTCCTCACCAAGTCCCCCCACAGCCCTCCCCGGGTCCCGCAGCAAACCACACTTCCTTCCTTCCCTACTTCCTGCCCGGAAGTCCCGCATCTGTCCCAACAAAGCTTCTGAGGTTTGGAGCCCTAGAGAGAGCCCTAAGCGAGCACAACAAAGGTCCTGGGGTCCCGGAGAGGCACCGCCCCATGGCCGGACAGGAAATGACCGGAACGTGCAACAGTTTATGGGACCCACAAACACAGCCCAGCCGCACGCTGCCTGGAGGGACACTAACGGCGTTTGCTAGACGCGTACGCAGCCGTTCTTTTAGGTTTGCTTGTCGTGTGAGATTTGAACTCAGGGCCTCCCACTCTGTCAGGGCTGGTGCTCTACCACTTGAGCCATTCCTCCAGTCCAGCTTTTTTTTTGCTGGCAAACTGGAGGTAAGCGTCTCACAGACTTTTCTGCCAGGGCTGGCTTTGAACCTGGGGATCTGAAGTTTCCCGAGTCACTAGGATGACAGGCGTGAACGACCACACCGGGCCGTTCTTTTATTACTATTGTTATTTTAAAGGATCAGAGGAGACAGAAGGTGAGCACGTGTGTTTGGGAGAGGAAGGGAAAGGCCAGGAAGGAAGCTGGCCGGGTGTCCAGGCGGGACTTCCCCCTGGGGGAGGCGTGGGTGGGTTTTGTTTTCTTTTCATTTTTTTTTTCCTGTGCACTGGCTACTTTTCCCACTGGGGACCAGCCTGTCCTGGGTCACCCCGTCTCCCGCAGTGGCACCTCACCCGGGCCTGGCCCCCGGGGTCCACAAAGAGCCCTCTGTTCTCCGCTGACATCATGCCGAAGGGTGGACGGAGGCCTGAGACGGGGTGAGGCCAGACCCCGAGGGAGGCCACCGGCCCAGCCCTGACCTCATGCTGGCCTCTGGGGCTCCAAGCTTAGCCCTGCTCCCCAGTCCCACACCCCCAAGGTGCGGCCGGAGGTCAGACACCTGGCAGGACCCCCGGATGGCCCAGAACAGGGATGTGCAAACCTGCCGTGGTGACTTAGCTTCTGATCTCGTGATATAGCTGGGGCGGCCTCAATTCATGATCCTCCAGCCTCGGGCTCCCCAGAGCAGAGATTACAGGTGTGACCCACAGGCTGCTCTGATCTGTGCGTTTGGAGTGGAAACCATCTGAAAAGCAAGCTGGGACTCCCTCCCAGGTCACAGGTGGACAGCACGGAGGAAGAACTACT
Source organism: Dipodomys spectabilis (assembly GCF_019054845.1). Lineage (NCBI taxonomy): Eukaryota > Metazoa > Chordata > Mammalia > Rodentia > Heteromyidae > Dipodomys > Dipodomys spectabilis. The sequence continues at coordinate 9,780 of NW_024871503.1, forward strand.
TCCACGTGACTCAGTGTTTGCGGGCACCCGTGCTGGGGCCTGGCGGAACCCAGGAGCGGCTGGGCCGCGCTGCAGCCCTGGGGGAGGCTGCCCCTCTGCCCCCAGGGCGACACCACGCAGGCCACGGCGCGGATGGGGGCCGGGGCCGGTGACCCACCGACCCGGCTCTGCAGCCACTGGGACCCCGCAGAGGGCCTCAGTCTGAATCCACCCTCCTGGGGCAGGGGTTCCCCCAGCCCCCAGCTTCCCGCTGGGCTCCGCCCCTCTGCAGGCCCCGGCCCCCAGGCCTCCTCCTGACTTTCCTTTCTCTGGCAGGAAAAGCATGTGGGGTGCACTTTGGAGGGTGCCCCTGCCTGCCAGGAGCTGGCTAGCGGAGGCAGCATGGCCCGGCTGAGCCGCAGGCCGAGATCGATCGCACTGGAGCTGGGGAGGGCCCAAGGACCCTCCGAGGGCGTGGCCCCGGCACACGCTCCCCAGGCCGCACCGCCTCCCCCCCCCAGACAGATTATTTGGGAGGAAGCGGGCTTGCTCCGCTTCATCGGAAGAAAGAAGTTGACTGTCCCGAGGACCTGTCTGCACAGAGTTGGGAAGTGGAGCACAGAGAGGGCGGGTGCCCAGGAAAGGTCACCCAGCGGGGCCATGGCGAGCACTGAGGCCCCTTAGCGGGACACGTCCATGCGAGCCGGGGGCCCCCCACCCTGACGCGTGCCCGAACCCCACAGTCACCCCTGCCTGTGTTTGCTGGGCCGCACTGGACAGCGCCAAGTGGCCTGCACACCAACATCATTCATTCATTGATTCGTTCATTCGTCTGCAGGGGCAGGGGGCCTGCCTGGAGGTGCTGATGTGTTAAAGAGCCACAAGGCCTGGGCTTCCAGGCCCTGGGCACCTGAGGTCACCTGGGGAGTGGGGGGCGGGGGAGGCGAGCGGAGCTGGGGGTCACCAGAGGATCAGAGAGATGGCCCGAGCCAGAGACACACAGGAGAGACAGAGAGCCCCACTCACACGCTCAAACCCCACCCGCGTCGGGCCACAGAGAAACAAGCAGGGACCAGCAAGACCAGAGGGTCCCCGTTAGGGGGCCTGGGCGCCCCACTGGAGCAGGAGCGAGCCCCGGGGCCTGCCATTTGCTGTGCCGCCTCAGGCCGGTGGCTTGCCCTCGCTGAGCCTGATTCACATATCATGTCCCTCTCAGGACACAGCGTGCTTGGCCCCCCCCCACTGGCCTTCAAGCCCTCTGGACCCCTGAAACACGGTGTGTACCCCCTCAAGCAAGCCTAAATACCCCTCCCCACCTGGCCACTCCCACCAAACCCACGTTCACAAGCCAGGACCCCCCCCCCACACACACACACCGAACCCTTTCCCCCGGTCAGGTCATCAGACCCGGCTTCTGCCATGATGGACAGCGGGCCTGGGAGGGCCAGGCGGGCCCAGCAGGTGTCCGCTAAGCCTCCCTAAAAATAGGGAGCGTGTGGGCCGCGGGCCGGAGTGCCGCGCTCAAATCCAGCAACCCCGCTCCCCCCAGACCCCAGCCTGCATCTCCCGGTTCACCGGGGGGGACGGGGCTCCCCGGGCGGGCCGGCCCGCGGACGGTGCGGGAGGGGGGGGGGCACCCGGCGCCCACGGCGTGTTTATAAAACGGCGCTGGCGCTTACGCGGTCGGGGGCCTCGGGCTCCGCGCGCCGCCTCCGGAGGGAGGAGAACCGCTGCTGACTCCGGGCGGAAAAGCGGCGGAAGGAGTCCCGGCCGCGGGAGGCCAGGTGCCGCACCGACGAGGCGCGTCGGAAGGGGGCGCGGCTGGCAGGCTCCCCGCGGGTCCACTCCCGGCGGCCGCCGGGGCCCGCCGTGGTGGTCACCAGGCTGAGGGCGTCCTGGAGCGACCGGCGCACGGCGCCCACCCACTGCGTCACGTGGGACTGGGCCACGGTGAGTTTGTCCCCCAGGAAATCCATGGGGCCAGCCTGGAGGCGGCGGCGTCCCGACCCGGCGAGGACGGCGTCCTGGGCCTGGCGTCCTGGGCCCGGGCCTCGCTCGCTTTGGAAAGCCCGGCAGCGCTCGTTAGCCAAAGCAGGAGTTGATGAACGTCATCGCCGAGCTGCAGGGCCAGGGTTGGGGGGCCGGGTCTAGAAGGTGTCCAGGGAGAGCCGGTCCGGGCCCGATGAGCTGCAGCCACTCACTCCGGGGCCTGACAGTCCCCAAGAGCTGGGGCCGGGATGGGGGGGGGGGCGTCGGCGACCCCCGCTGCCGCTCCGGGCCAGGGTCCACTCACCTGACCCGGGCAGGTTTGCCGTCCTGGGCTGGCGTCTCCAAACCTGGCGTGCAGCCCGCGTCCGGCTCACTCACTTCCGAGACAGCCCCCCCCAGGGCCCCCGGGGGCCTGGCGGAGCGGGGATGACATCACCCTGGGCCGGGCGGGCGGGTGGGGGGGGGCTGACAGCCCAGGAATGCGGGAGCGGCCTGGGAGGGGGCCAGGGCGCTCGGCTCCACGCTCCGTCCTGTCGCGGCCCGCCACGTCCCCGGGGACCGCGGGGACTCACGGGCTGCCCACCTCCCATCCCTGCGGCAGCCCGGCTGCGCAAGTGGGGGGCGTGGGTGGGGGAGGCGGGGGACCCCAGGAGGCCTGGAAGGGCGGCATCCTGGAGCCTGTCGGTGCGTCTGTGTGTCTGTCCCTCTCTGATCTCTGTGGGTGTCTCAGGCTCTCTGCTCCTGCAGGGCTGGCTCTCTCTCTCTCTCTCTCTCTCTCTCTCCCTCCCTCCCCCTGGGAGGCGGCAGCTGTGCACCAGGAACCAGGTGAGCTGCCCGGACGACCCCCCCCCCAAGCCGGGCGGTGTATTTTGGTCTGAGGCCGGGTTGCCATGGTAACCGGGCCCAGCGTCGGCCCACCCCGAGGGCGGCCCCGCCCTGCGATGGGAGGGCCGGGCGCTGGGAAGGATCCGCCCGGCCGGTCACGTGAGCTCGAGGGGCTTTAACCCTTAGGGAGCTGGAGGAACGGCGGCCGGGTGTGAGGGGTGGGGGGACGGGGCGGGGGGGGGGGGGGGGGGACGGGGTGGTGGGGGATACGGATGCGGAGCGGGCTGGATCCAAGGCTTCCCCACAGTCCTGGGAGAGAAACAAAGGCAGGCTCAGAGAGGTGGAGCGGCCTGCCCGAGGCCCACCGGCCCGGTGAGCTGCGCTGCACAGGTCTGCCCGCGGCCAGGGCTGGCTGAGTACTTGTTGCTGGGATGCCACCACGTTTGAAATCCCGATGGGCCGAACGCGCCTGTGGCCCCGGGCCACCACCTCCCCAGCTTTGGAATGGAGGCTGGCGGGCGCGGGCCGGGGCCTGGCGGAGCCCCGCCCCCCCCACACCTGCGGCCTCCGCCCCCCACACCTGCGGCCCTCCGCCCCCCCACACCTGCGGCCTCCACCCCCCACACCTGCGGCCTCCGCCCCCCCCCACACCTGCGGCCCCCGCCCCCCCACACCTGCGGCCCCCGCCCCCCCACACCTGCGGCCTCCGCCCCCCCCACACCTGCGGCCTCCACCCCCCACACCTGCGGCCTCCGCCCCCCCCCACACCTGCGGCCCCCGCCCCCCCACACCTGCGGCCTCCGACCCCCCCCACACCTGCGGCCCCCGCCCCCCCACACCTGCGGCCTCCGACCCCCCCACACCTGCGGCCCCCGCCCCCCCACACCTGCGGCCTCCGACCCCCCCACACCTGCGGCCTCCGCCCCCCACACCTGCGGCCTCCGCCCCCCCACACCTGCGGCCTCCACCCCCCACACCTGCGGCCTCCGCCCCCCCCCACACCTGCGGCCCCCGCCCCCCCACACCTGCGGCCTCCGACCCCCCCCACACCTGCGGCCCCCGCCCCCCCACACCTGCGGCCTCCGACCCCCCCACACCTGCGGCCTCCGCCCCCCCACACCTGCGGCCTCCGCCCCCCCACACCTGCGGCCCCCGCCCCCCCACACCTGCGGCCCCCGCCCCCCCCACACCTGCGGCCCCCGCCCCCCACACCTGCGGCCTCCGCCCCCCCACACCTGCGGCCTCCGCCCCCCCACACCTGCGGCCTCCGCCCCCCCACACCTGCGGCCTCCGCCCCCCCCCACACCTGCGGCCCCCGCCCCCCCACACCTGCGGCCTCCGCCCCCTCCCACACCTCGGCCTCCGGCGGGGCAGGGCAGGGTGCGGGCAGCAGGCTCCGGGAGGGCCCAGGCCTGCGGGGCTGTGAGCCCGGCTGACAGTCGCCCATCGCCTGGCCTGGCACCCGCTGCGAGTGCGGAATCTGAGCCCATTTGTCAGAAGAAGAGACCGGAGCCCAGAGAAGTGAGGTCACCGGCCACGCCGGGTGACCCGATGGCCCCAGGGACGGCCGCTCGCCCCTTTCATGGTGCCTGCTGTGGGCGAAACGGGGCTGAGTGTGCGCAGGGGGCGGCGGGCGGGCGGCGGGGCCCGGGGCGCGCTCATTGACTTGCTCATGGCCGCCATGCTGCCAGGAAGCTCAAGCTCTGCCCCGCGGACCCACCACAGCGACAAACAGGGTGGCGGTCCTGCCGGCAGTCGCCTGACCGGGTCCCCCGTCCGCGCCACCCCCCCCATCACCAAACCACTCCCAACTTCCTGGCCCACACAAATCACAGGAAGCACCAGGGGCTGGGTGGGGTCTGGCGGGGAGGAAGCCGGGGTGGAGTGGCCTGGCAGCTCACCGCGCACGCACCCGCGCACGCGCCTCCCCACAGGGCCCACCGAGGCGGGAGAGGCCCTGGGGCAGGCGGTGGCGTGGGCGTGTCTCCGCGAGGAAGTCTAACCGCGTGGGCGCTGGCCAGGTGACGCCCGGCAGGCCAGGCATCGGGTCGTGGGGCCAGCGGGCCAGGGGCGGGGGGTGGGACGGGGTAAAGCGGCCGTGGGGTGGGGGCGCCGTGGGCACCGGCGTGGCTCCCTGCCCACCTGGGGCCTGCATCAGAGCTGGGCACGGGCCGGTGCGGGTGGACACACACGCTCGTCCACGCCAGCCTCTGCCCCGGGGCCCATAGGGTTCGGAACTACTAGAACCTAATTGTTGGGAAAAAAGAGGCTTTGCTCCTTGGCATTGGGCCAAGTGGGGCGCGGGGGGGGGGGGGGGGGGGGGGGGCGGGGAGGGGAGGGGCGGGGAGGGGAGGGGAGGGGAGGGGGGAGGGGAGGGGAGGGGAGGGGAGGGGGGAGGGGAGGAGAGGGGTGGGGAGGGGTGGGGAGGGGAGGGGAGGGGAGGGGAGCGCCAGGCTGCGTGTATGTCCGCAGGGTCGGCTCTGTTCCCCCTGCAGGCCTTTTATTTTCATTTCCTTGGTTCTCTATGTCTGCCGGTGCTGGCGCTGACTCGGGGCCTGGGCCCTGTCCCCGGGCGCTCTCATCCACGGCGATCGCTCTGCCGCTTGGAGCCACAGCGCCACTTCTGGGGTTTGAGGGGTTCATGGGAGATGAGAGTCTCCCGGGGACCTTCCTGCCCGGGCTGGCTTTGACCGCGATCCTCGGATCTCAGCCTCCTACGTAGCTGGGATGACAGGCGGGAGCCACCCCGCCAGGCCATTTTTACTTTTAACAACTAGACGGAACTGAAGTATTACTGGGCTTGGCGTGTGTACTGTCTTTCACCCGGATGGGAGACCATCCGCGTCCTGATTAAGGATCTGGAGATTCACACACGTGTGTGCGCACACACACACACACAACGCTACCTGTTACTGTGCGGCCTGAGCAGGTGCTGGCCCCGTCACACAGCTGCCTGACGCCACCGCACCACGGCACCAACCACGGCACCAACCACGGCACGGCCTCAGCCTACTCCATCGCCTGCCCCTCCCAACAGCGCCATCTGTCTGCGGGTCAAGGAGACGCGGAGCCCAGAGTGGCAAAGCCACCAGCCCGGGGCAGCACAGCGGCCACTGGAGTCCAGAGGGGGCGGGGGGGGGGGGCAGACGTGGCGAGGAGCTCGGGGGAGGGGCAGAGTCGGGGCACCCCCCCCCCCCCCCGGCACAGTGTGCTCCAACTGTGGCTGTAAGAGGCGGCACTGGGCCTGCAAACTGGGGCAGCGTGGGCCTCGGGAGGCTCTGATGCGAACACTGATCTTTCCAGAAAACTCTCGAGATGAGAGAGAGAGAATGAGAACGAGGTTCAGGGGGGCATCCAGCCCTTCCTTACTGGAGCTGGCCGGGGTGGGCGGAGGTCAGGGGTCGGCACCTCTCCCCACGGCGCCTGGCGGGATGGCCCCCGAACCAGAACGTGCCAGTCGCGTGCTCACTCAGCAAGCCTCTGGCGGGCCGCCCTAACAGCTGTGTGCGGCCGGCTGGCCTCCGGGCTCTGGACCTCAGCGGGGCTAGAAGCCCACGGCCCCACAGCGAGAGTCTGGGCTGGTGGGCGGGGGGGGGGGTGGGGGGGGGCGAGCCAGGGCCAGCGGGGGGGGGAGCCAGGGCCAGCGGGGGGGGGAGCCAGGGCCAGCGGGGGGGGGGGGGAGCCAGGGCCAGCGGGGGGGGGGGAGCCAGGGCCAGCGGGGGGGGGAGCCAGGGCCAGCGGGGGGGGGAGCCAGGGCCAGCGGGGGGGGAGCCAGAGCCGGGGGGGGGGGGGGAGCCAGGGCCAGCGGGGGGGGGGAGCCAGGGCCAGCGGGGGGGGGGAGCCAGGGCCAGCGGGGGGGGCCAGGGCCAGCGGGGGGGGGGAGCCAGGGCCAGCGGGGGGGGGAGCCAGGGCCAGCGGGGGGGGGAGCCAGGGCCAGCGGGGGGGGGAACCAGGGCCAGCGGGGGGGGGGGGAAGCCAGGGCCAGCGGGGGGGGGGTCAGGGCCAGGGCCAGCGGGGGGAGGGCAGCCAGGGCCAGCGGGGGGGGGGCAGCCAGAGGCGGGGGGCGGGGGGGGGCCAGGGCCAGCGGGGGGGGGAGGGGAGCCAGGGCCAGCGGGGGGGGGAGCCAGGGCCAGAGGCGGGGGGCGGGGGGGGGGGGCCAGGGCCAGCGGGGGGGGGGGAGCCAGGGCCAGCGGGGGGGGGGCCAGGGCCAGCGGGGGGGGGGAGCCAGGGCCAGCGGGGGGGGGGGTCAGGGCCAGGGCCAGCGGGGGGGAGGGCAGCCAGGGCCAGCGGGGGGGGGGCAGCCAGGGCCAGAGGCGGGGGGCGGGGGGGGGCCAGGGCCAGCGGGGGGGGGAGGGGAGCCAGGGCCAGCGGGGGGGGGGAGCCAGGGCCAGAGGCGGGGGGCGGGGGGGGGCCAGGGCCAGCGGGGGGGGGCCAGGGCCAGCGGGGGGGGGGGGCCAGGGCCAGCGGGGGGGGCAGCCAGGGCCAGCGGGGGGGGGGCAGCCAGGGCCAGCGGGGGGGGGGAGCCAGGGCCAGCGGGGGGGGGGGAGCCAGGGCCAGCGGGGGGGGGGAGCCAGGGCCAGCGGGGGGGGGCAGCCAGGGCCAGCGGGGGGGGGGAGCCAGGGCCAGCGGGGGGGGGGAGCCAGGGCCAGCGGGGGGGGGAGCCAGGGCCAGCGGGGGGGGGAGGGGAGCCAGGGCCAGTGGGGGGGGGCCAGGGCCAGCGGGGGGGGGGGGAGCCAGGGCCAGCGGGGGGGGGGGGAGCCAGGGCCAGCGGGGGGGGGGGAGCCAGGGCCAGTGGGGGGGGAGGGGAGCCAGGGCCAGCGGGGGGGGGGGGGAGCCAGGGCCAGCGGGGGGGGGGGAGCCAGGGCCAGCGGGGGGGGGCCAGGGCCAGCGGGGGGGGGGCAGCCAGGGCCAGCGGGGGGCCAGCGGGGGGGGGGCCAGGGCCAGCGGGGGGGGGAGCCAGGGCCAGCGGGGGGGGGGGGGAGCCAGGGCCAGCGGGGGGGGGGGGGCCAGGGCCAGCGGGGGGGGGGCAGCCAGGGCCAGCGGGGGGGGGGGTGGAGCCAGGGCCAGCGGGGGGGGGGGGGGGAGGGGGTCGGGGCCGGGGCCGGGTCCAGGGCCGGCTGCCACCTGACCTTCGGCCCAGCCCCACGCCTGCCTCGCTTGCTCTCCGTGGTTTGAACTCAAGGCCCTGCACTGTGCGCAGGCGCTCTGCGGCCGGCACCGGCCCCGGCCCTTACCCCTTCCATCCTTTCTCAGCTACAGGGGGAACAATCATAGGAAGATGGCAGCCTGGGCCTAAAGCGAGACTTTACTTCAAAAACAGCCAGCTTGGGGTCGAGGCATGGCTCAGGTGGCCATGCACCCACCCAGCAAGCATGAGGCCAAAACGAATAAAAGCAGCGAGTGGAAGGTCTGCTTCCAGAAACACAGGGGCGAGAAGGCTGCCACTGCGCCTGCCCTCACAGCAAGGCCTTGGGGAGCGGGGAAGGGGGGAGTGGGTCACAGCCGTCCTCCCTTCCACGGGAGACGCAGGTGTGACGCATGGATGTGCCGGGCGGAGCCGGCAGAACGTTTGGTGCGCCGGCCCCTCCTGACTGGGGGGTGTGGGGGGAAGAGGGGTCCCCGCTGGGTCCGGGCTTGGCTTCCTTCCCGGCCCAGCCTCAGGGCAGCCATTGGGAATGGAGGAGGATGGAGCACAAAGGCTGCTTTCTCAGTGTGTGCGTGCGTGTGTGTGCGTGCATGTGCATGCATGTGTGTGCATGCGTGTGCATGTGTATGCGTGTGTGTGCTTGCATGTGTGTGAGTGCATGTGTGGGCACGTGTGTATGTGTATGCGTGTGTGCATGCGTGTGTGTGTGCATGTGTGTGTGTGTGCGTTTGCATGTGTGTGTGCATGTGCATGCATGTGTGCATGCGGGTGCATGTGTGTATGCGTGTGTACGCTTGCATGTGTGTGTGAGTGCATGTGTGGGCATGTGTGTGTGCCTGTGTGTGTGCGCATGTGTACATGTGTGTGTGTGCCTCTGTGTGTGTGTGTATGTAGGGCTGGGAGGGGGAAAGCTGGAGAAGGAGGGAGGGAGGCAGGAGGGAGGGAGACAGGAGGGAGGGAGGCCCCCTCCACTCCTGGGAAGGTGGCCAACCAGGCCGGGCGGGGGAGGCCGGGCAGGGGAGGCCGGGCGGGGCCCCCCTTCTCCTTCCCCATTAGGCCCTCAACAGGGTGAGGGCGGGGCGGGGCGGGGCTCAGGCACAATCGGAGAAAATGTCTGCAAATCCCATGGCTAAAGGTTAAAAACAACAACACACAGCAGCAGCGCGCTCCCTCTCAGGATCCAGGCTCGAGGACCCACACACATGAATCAGCCCAGCGCGGGCTGGGGGCAGCTCTCGACTTCGCTGTTGGCATGCTGACGCCGCGTGACCTTCTGCCAGTGACCTAACCTCTCTGAGTCTGTGGCGAGGACAGCCGGAAGGAACCCCACACCCTCAGCGCGAAGCCCCGCCCGGCACTGCGGAGTGTGCCTGTGACCCAACCGAGGGGGGCTCTGCGTCCTCACAAGCCAACAACAGAGGCTGAGATCCGAGGATCGTGGTTCAAAGCCAGGCTGAGCAGGAAAGTCTGTGAGACTCTATCTCCTCCAATGAGCCACCGGAAAACCTGAAGTGGTGCCGCGGCTCAAGTGGTAGAGCCCCTCCCCCCCACCCCTATCCCCCACTTCCCTACCCACCCCCACCCCCACCCCCACCCCCCCCCCCTCTCAGTTGCACAAGCCTGCACCTAGGCGGGCCGGCCTCCCAGGCAGGGGGTGAGGAGCGGCTGATCAGAACAGCAATGGCAGCCGGTGACCACGAGGGGGCACCGAGCACCAGGCTCTGGTTGAGGGCCTGGCTTAGAAGCCAGGGCCACAGACAGGGGCCGGGCTGACCCTGACCCCCAGGCCCCGACCCGGGCCGACCCCCCCTCCCAGGCCGGCACACCGGACAGAAAGCCACTGAGATCCGTGCTCCCAGCCCAGACACAGACACCAAGCACCCCTGCCTTAGCTGACCTCAGTCTTCCCAAGCCCCAACCACAGATAGGTAAACTGAGGCTCAGGGCCAGCCAGGCCCTGACTTGACAAAAGCCACAGGACAGCCAGAGAGGCCAAGCCAAGCTGAGTCAGGACCCTCCCCCCACAGCACAGACTTCCCCACAGGCCAAGCGGCCTCCCACCCTGCCTATGGGCCTCAGTTTCCCCACCAAGAAATCAGGCACCTGCCCTCCACAGGGGCATGGCGGCAACGGCGAGGGGGATCTAGCTGAGGGGGTGGGGACCTAGCTGGGGGGATGGGGGACCTAGCTGGGGGATGGGGATCTAGCTGGGGGGGATGGGGACCTAGCTGGGGGATGGGGACCTAGCTGGGAGGGGGGATGGGGACCTAGCTGGGGGGGTGGGGACCTAGCTGGGGGGGGTGGGGATCTAGCTGGGGGATGGGGACCTAGCTGGGGGGGATGGGATCTAGCTGGGGGGATGGGGATCTAGCTGGGAGATGGGGACCTAACTGGGGGGTGGGGAACTAGCTGGGGGGATGGGGACCTAGCTGGGGGATGGGGATCTAGCTGGGGGATGGGGATCTAGCTGGGGGATGGGGATCTAGCTGGGGGGTGGGGATCTAGCTGGGGGGTGGGGACCTAGCTGGGGGATGGGGATCTAGCTGGGGGGTGGGGACCTAGCTGGGGGATGGGGACCTAGCTGGGGGATGGGGACCTAGCTGGGAGGGGGGATGGGGACCTAGCTGGGGGGGTGGGGACCTAGCTGGGGGGGGGTGGGGATCTAGCTGGGGGATGGGGACCTAGCTGGGGGGGATGGGATCTAGCTGGGGGGATGGGGATCTAGCTGGGAGATGGGGACCTAACTGGGGGGTGGGGAACTAGCTGGGGGGATGGGGACCTAGCTGGGGGATGGGGATCTAGCTGGGGGATGGGGATCTAGCTGGGGGGTGGGGATCTAGCTGGGGGGTGGGGACCTAGCTGGGGGATGGGGATCTAGCTGGGGGGTGGGGACCTAGCTGGGGGATGGGGACCTAGCTGGGGGATGGGGACCTAGCTGGGGGGGTGGGGACCTAGCTGGGGGGGGGTGGGGATCTAGCTGGGGGATGGGGACCTAGCTGGGGGGGATGGGATCTAGCTGGGGGGATGGGGATCTAGCTGGGAGATGGGGACCTAACTGGGGGGTGGGGACCTAGCTGGGGGATGGGGATCTAGCTGGGGGATGGGGATCTAGCTGGGGGATGGGGATCTAGCTGGGGGATGGGGATCTAGCTGGGGGGTGGGGATCTAGCTGGGGGGTGGGGACCTAGCTGGGGGATGGGGATCTAGCTGGGGGGTGGGGACCTAGCTGGGGGATGGGGACCTAGCTGGGGGATGGGGACCTAGCTGGGGGGTGGGGATCTAGCTGGGGGATGGGGATCTAGCTGGGGGGGTGGGGACCTAGCTGGGGGGGGGTGGGGATCTAGCTGGGGGATGGGGACCTAGCTGGGGGGGATGGGATCTAGCTGGGGGGATGGGGATCTAGCTGGGAGATGGGGACCTAACTGGGGGGTGGGGACCTAGCTGGGGGATGGGGATCTAGCTGGGGGATGGGGATCTAGCTGGGGGATGGGGATCTAGCTGGGGGGTGGGGATCTAGCTGGGGGGTGGGGACCTAGCTGGGGGATGGGGACCTAGCTGGGGGGTGGGGACCTAGCTGGGGGATGGGGACCTAGCTGGGGGATGGGGACCTAGCTGGGGGGTGGGGATCTAGCTGGGGGATGGGGACCTAGCTGGGGGATGGGGATCTAGCTGGGGGATGGGGATCTAGCTGGGGGGGATGGGGATCTAGCTGGGGGATGGGGACCTAGCTGGGAGATGGGGACCTAGCTGGGGGGTGGGGGATCTAGGTGGGGGGTGGGGATCTAGCTGGGGGGTGGGGATCTAGCTGGGGGATGGGGACCTAGCTGGGGGGTGGGGATCTAGCTGGGGGATGGGGATCTAGCTGGGGGGTGGGGACCCAGCTGGGGGTGGGGATCTAGCTGGGGGGGATGGGGACCTAGCTGGGGGATGGGGACCCAGCTGGGGGGGGATGGGGACCTAGCTGGGGGATGGGGACCTAGCTGGGGGATGGGGATCTAGCTGGGGGGTGGGGACCCAGCTGGGGGTGGGGATCTAGCTGGGGGGATGGGGACCCAGCTGGGGGATGGGGACCCAGCTGGGGGGGAATGGGGACCTAGCTGGGGGATGGGGACCTAGCTGGGGGATGGGGACCCAGCTGGGGGATGGGGACCCAGCTGGGGGGATGGGGACCTAGCTGGGGGGGATGGGGATCTAGCTGGGGGTGGGGATCTAGCTGGGGGATGGGGATCTAGCTGGGGGATGGGGACCTAGCTGGGGGGGATGGGGACCTAGCTGGGGGATGGGGACCTAGCTGGGGGGATGGGGACCTAGCTGGGGGGTGGGGACCTAGCTGGGGGGTGGGGACCTAGCTGGGGGGTGGGGACCTAGCTGGGGGGATGGGGACCTAGCTGGGGGGGATGGGGACCTAGCTGGGGGGGATGGGGACCTAGCTGGGGGGGTGGGGATCTAGCTGGGGGGGATGGGGACCTAGCTGGGGGGGATGGGGACCTAGCTGGGGGGATGGGGAACTAGCTGGGGGATGGGGATCTAGCTGGGGGGATGGGGACCTAGCTGGGGGTTGGGGACCTAGCTGGGGGGTGGGGACCTAGCTGGGGGGTGGGGACCTAGCTGGGGGGATGGGGACCTAGCTGGGGGGGATGGGGACCTAGCTGGGGGGGATGGGGATCTAGCTGGGGGTGGGGATCTAGCTGGGGGATGGGGATCTAGCTGGGGGATGGGGACCTAGCTGGGGGATGGGGATCTAGCTGGGGGATGGGGATCTAGCTGGGGGATGGGGATCTAGCTGGGGGGTGGGGACCTAGCTGGGGGGTGGGGACCTAGCTGGGGGGATGGGGACCTAGCTGTGGGGGATGGGGACCTAGCTGGGGGGGATGGGGATCTAGCTGGGGGTGGGGATCTAGCTGGGGGGATGGGGACCTAGCTGGGGGGTGGGGATCTAGCTTCCGAGTGCCCCTGGAAGGAGGTGGTCTGGCGAGGGGGGAGGGATCACGCGGCCCCCGTAGGACAGGAGGGGGCTGGTGCCATCGCTATTTTTTACCCGGTTGCCGGGGCAACCACAGCAAGCAGCTGGGGTGCGGGGGGGCCCCCCCCCCTCCCGCGCAGGCCCTGGCTCCCGCCTACCTTATCCCTTATCTCACCGCGGAGGGGATTAAGTGGCTCCCGGGGCGGGTGGAGGCAGCGTCAAGCTAGGGTGACTGATGATCTCAGGTGGAAACCCAGGCCCCCCTCCTGGAACCCGGGCAGCGGGTCCCCCCACACCCAGCGCCGGGCACAGTCGTGGTGTGCCAGCCAGGCCAGAGGCCGCGTCCGCCGGACACCGCGGCTGCCCGCCCTGTTGAGGTGGGGCTGGCGTGGGACCCGGCCGCAGGAATTCAGAGCAGGGAACTGGAGAGCAGAAGGGAGCGGGTGCCGCCCCGCCCTGCCCACCACACAGCTCGGGGACGCGGGGGGCGGGGGGGGCAGCTCTCTGCGCTCCCCAGGCCTCGGCGCCCCCTGCCCCCCCCCCCGCTGACCACCCTGCTGCTCGCCGTCTGATTGCAGTACCACTCTGGTGTGCCTTTCCCTTCTCTTTTTTTTTGGGGGGGGTAGGGGAGTCTGGGAGTTGAACTCAAGGCATCACACTTCTGGGCAGGTGCTCTACCACTTGAGTCAGGCCTCCAGCTGCTTCCCATCTTTTTTTGTCAGTTGTGGGGCTTGAGCTCTGGGCGCTGTCCCTGAGCTCTTCAGCTCAAGGCGAGTGCTCTACCACTTGAGCCACAGCGCCACTCCTGGTTTTCTGGTGGTTACTTGGAGATCAGAGTCTCCCAGACTTTCCTGCCCGGGCTGGCTTTGAACCGGGAACCTCAGATCTCAGGCTCCTGAGGAGCGTGGATGACAGGTGTGAGCCACCGGCTATCTCGGTTATTTTTGAGATAGGGTCTCATAGGACGGCCTGGGCTGCCCGGACTCCTATTCATGCTGTGCCACCCGGGGTGACAGGCGCCCACCCCTGTGCCCGCCATTGTGCCTCCCGAGGCTGGGGGGCCCCACGGGGGCATGATGGGGCCTCCAGAACCTCAAACTGCCACCCCTCCAGCTCAGTCTCCCAGGCAGCTGGGATTACAGGCTGGAGCCCCTGAGCTCCGCCTTTTGCTCTACTTTCTGCCTAGGTAAAGAACAAGCTCTTTCCAGAGCAACCAGGTAATGGCCTGTGGGCGTTTCCCTCCTCCTCCCCCTTCTCTGCTGCCTCTGGAACCTTCCCACAAATCAGAGGGAATCCAGCTCAAAGCATTATAAAAAAAAGAAAATGAGACCCTTGTAAACAATAACACCAACCAACCACAAACAACTGCAAGGAGATCGGGCAGCTCTGCCGCTGTGTATGCAAAAGAAACGCAATCTGGGCTCCACGAAGCGAGAAGCCCGCATGGCCACGGTTCACTGTGATCGCAGGAGCCAGGCCAGGGAGGCTGAGCGCCAGGGGCATGCGAAAGGAGTTAGAAAACTGTGGACACACAGACAGACAGGCAGACAGACAGACAGACAGGCAGACAGACAGACGGATGGACGGGCAAAGGGACATACAAACTACACGGCTTTTAAAGAAGAATGAGATGTCCCCGCTCTGGGGATAAGGGGGGATTCAAGGCGGACGCAGAAAGAGAAAACACAGCAGGGCCTGGCGCACGGGTGGAGCCCGAGCGTCCGCCCCAGACAGCGAGGGGGGGAGAGGGGCTCAACCCGGGCGGCCGTCCCCCCCCTCCCCCCAGCAAGTGACCGTCAGGGCAGGGCCAGGGTCTCCCAAGGAGCCCAGCAAAATCATTTACTCGGTCCGATGCGTGCCAAAGCTCCGAGCACTTGAAACTGATTCCTTTAAAGCTGATTTTGAAACCCAGGCTAAGCCGGGTGCCGGCGGCTCACGCCTGTCATCCTAGCTGCTGAGGAGGCTGAGATCTGAGGATCACGGTTCAAAGCCAGCCCGGGCAGGAAACTCCCTGTGACTCTGATCTCCAATAAACCAGAAGAAAACCAGAAGTGTGGCTGTGGCTCAACCAGTAGAGCGCTGGCCTGGAGCTGAAGAGAGCAGAGACAGCGCCCAGGTCCAGAGTTCAAGCCCCTCGAACGACCAAAAAAAACTCAGACTAACTGGGGCGGCAGCAGGTCCCCGGAAGGGTCAGTGAGGCTCTGGGCCCAGCGACAGCACGGGGTGGCCGGCCCCAGCTCAGGGCTGTGGCCTGTGGTCGGCCAGGAACCCCACGAGGCTCCCTTCCTGGGGAAGATGGCATCCAGCCTTCCAGCATCTTCCAGGAGTCAGAGTTAGGCTCAGTACTCAGTGGCCTGGCGTGGACACGCCGGGGGGCGGGGACTGCACCCCAGCTCCGCGGTCACGCAGCCGAGGTCTGGGGTAACGGCTGGCCCTGGCCACGTGGCTGGGTCACACCGGGCTCACAGCCCGGGGAGCCACTGCATCCCCAAGCCTCCAGGAAGCTTCGTGTCTGCCACGGCACGGGAGCGGTGGCTGCAGAAACCCCTGCAACACTGCACCCTCCTTCACGGTCCAGATGGGGAAACTGAGGCTCGGGGAGGACAAGAGTTACCCTTTGCACGCATAGACAGTGCTGCAGGATCAGAACTGCCAGAAAACCAGGCACCAGGCACCTCCAACCCCACAGGGCCCAGCTGACCACAGCACCAGCGGCCAGGGAGGCCCCGGGGCAGGGAGACCCCACGGCCAGGGAGACCCCGCAGGCAGGGAGGCCCCGGGACAGGGAGACCCCGCGGCCAGGGAGACCCTGCGGCCAGGGAGACCCCGCGGCCAGGGGAGACCCCGTGGCCAGGGGAGACCTGCGGGCAGGGAGGCCCCGGGGCAGGGAGACCCCGCGGCCAGGGAGACCCCAGGGGAGACCCCGCAGCCAGGGAGACCCCGCGGTCCGGCAGTTTCAGAGCCGCGCACAGCAGTGGCCCCTCTAGATTCTTCTGTGAGCTCCCGGAGGCTGCTGCCCCATGGACTATTTCCGTTTTAAGCCGCTAATGAAGGGGCTGGGCCTGGGGGACGGGGGACGGGGGGCACAGTTCCCTGAGGTTGTATTTTAGCAACTCCAGCAAGTTCTGCGTGCACTCCGAGCGGGCGGGGGGGGGGGGGGTGTCAATAGCTTCCAAGCTTTCCTTTCTGGGCATTCTCAAAGCAGCAGCAAATGTTCTCGAAAACTCCTAGGCCAGGAGCTCCCAGTAGGTCCTGTTCACGCACCCCCCACTGCAAGGCATTCCCAAACCCACTCCCGGCCAGGCCCGCCGGCTCGGGTCACCCTACACGGGGAGACAGAGACCCAGAGAGGGCAAGCGCCCGGCGGGGGACACACAGCAGAGCAGCCTCAGCATCAAAGCAAGCTCTGAAAACCACTTTGTACCCCCCCCCCACACACAGCGCCTGCAACGGGGCTCCGGGGACTGGGGTGTTTTATTAGAAAAGCCCCCCCCATCTGCTCCAATGAGGAGAAAACGCAACCTAATGGGGGGGGGGGGCTTGCTAGTCCTGCTCAGCAAACTTAGGAAGCAGAATCCCCGGCCGTTCAGTTTCAAGCCATCAAAGATGGGGCCTGCCCTGCACCGTGGAGCCAGCAGGACCCCGTTTCAGAAACACAGAAGAATCCTTGAGAGCCAAGACCCCCCCTCCCCCATCCGTGTGTGGGCTAGGCCTGGCCTCCCCCCCACTCCCCGGCCGCCTGCACCCCTCGGCAGAGGCAAGGCACTGTGGGTGAACCCCGCAGAGCCTCTCCTGCGTGGAGGGGGGGGGGGGTCCCCACTCACCCACAGGGCACGGAGTAGCTTCAGCAGGCCGGGGCAGTAGTAATACTCCATGGCCGGCCGGCACCGCGCTCCGCTCCTGGGCTCTGCTCCCGGGCTCCGCTCCTGGGCTGGGCTCCCAGGCTCCGCTCCCAGGCTCCGCTCCGGGCCTCCCCCCCCCCCCCCGCCCCCGCCTCCGGCAGCCGCCCCCAGCATCAAGTTCAAGGCATGAATCATTCAACGGCAGCGCGGCTGGCAGCCAGGACCCGGCCGCAGCCTCCCCGCCTCCCAGGAGAAGCGGTGCGCTGCTCAGAGCGGGCCGCAGCCCCTCCCGGGGGCGGGGTGGGGGGGTCCTCCAGGGCTGAGACCCCAGACTTCGCCCACAAGCCAGCTCTCGGTAGACCTCTCTGCCACCGCTCCATCAGGGCAAGAAATCAGCCGTGCAGCTACCAATCAAATAACCAGGGAAGAAGGCCTACTGTGCACTGCTCCAGCGCCCAAGGGCGCCCCGAAAGCCAAGCCTGCAGTGACCCCAGGCCTCCGGAGGCCAGGGCGCAGACGCCGGGAGGGGCCATGCTCAGTCAGGGTGCTGAGTGGTGCAATGGCTTGCTGTGTGGCGCTGGGCTGGGGACGACCTCTCTGTGTCCCAGTCCCCTAGAGGACGGATGGGAGTTGACCACACACACGAGGAAGGGAAGAACCGCAAGGGGGAGCCCCAGGCGGGCATGCACAGTGCGGCGGGCACAGCCAGGGCCAGCCGCTGGACCCCGAACCCCTCAGCCACACCCCCCACGCCTTCAGGGGCTGAAAGGTAGGGGAGAAAGGGACCCCTGGGCCTCAGTCTGTGAGAGTGGGGGGCCCAGGCATAGGGAGCTGGTCCTCCAAGGCCTCACGCTCCGCAGGGACAAGGGCTTCAAGAGGGGGCCTGGAATGGCTGAGCACAGGTACAATCCCGGAGGGCTTCTTAGAGGAGGGGGCCTGCGGCCGCGGCAGCTTCCAAGACATTTTCAAAAGTTTCTCATCTCAAGGGACCCCCAACTCAAGAAAAAGATTCCCTATCTCTGCAAAACCTCTATTCCTTGAATTCTGGGGTACCCATGCTTTCCCTCCCCCCCCCACCCCCCCGCCATACAGCAAAAGACAACATCACTTCTGGGCTGCTGGGGCTGTGGCGCTGCCCAGGACTTGTGGAACCCAGGGCGGCCTTGGCACCAAGTTCATGAGCTGGAAACGCACGCTGGCTGACAGGCCAGGGCAAGACACACACACACACTCACACACACACACACACACACACACACACACACACACGGAAACTAGTTCCCGAGCTACGCGGACAGAGCCCCTAAATGGCCCGAAGAACGGAGGCCAGTCACGTACCGAGGAAAGGCTCAGGTCTAATGCAGAAGGAATTCGAAGCTGGTAACAGCTGGGCGCCGGGGGCTCACATCTGTAATCCCAGCTACTCGGGGATCAGGGTTCATAGCCAGCCCCAGCAGGAAAGTCTGACACCCTTTTCTCCCATTCGCCACTAGAAAGCCAGGCTAGGGGCAGAGCCCAAGTGGTAGAGCACCAGCCCTGTTAGCCAACCAGGCAACCGTGAGGCCCTGAGTTCTAACTCAGTACCTGCAAAACAAACAAAAACAACTACCAATAAAACCCAATGCTGGCAATGGGCCTCCTCCTCCCTGCCCCCTGGTGGTCATTTCTGTTCACTGCGCAGGAAACGCGGCGGGCCTGGAGCCTACTGGGGCTGGCGGCCGGGCAGAGCCCAGGAGGCTGTGCCCTGGCCCAGATGGCTTGTCCCCCCCCCACCGTGTGTCCCCAGCCCGTCACCCCCCAGAGCTGTGGGCCCCCAGGACTAGGATGGCTGGGGCCTCCTGTGTCTGCCTGCCTGTGAGCCTCCTATCTACTGTCTATCCATCAATCTATCTGTTCTAGTCCATCACCTGGCTACCTAGCATCGCCCCATCGAGTCTGTCACCGGTCTGTCGTCTATTCTAGTCTATTCTACGCTAGCATCTATCTGCTCCAGTCTAGCCTATCTCTGTCTACTCTATCCTAGCATCTCTCTGTATTTGCTCTAGCACGTGAAAACGACAATGTCACATTCAAATCTGCATCACCAGTTCTGCTTGGAAAATGGGACCCCTTCTTTGGACAAGGAACTGAGGAGAGGCCCCTTCCCCGCTGTCCTCCCAGGCGGCTCCAGGCTCGGGGTCTGCACCGGCTGCCGCTGGGAGGGGGGCTGGCATTTGGGACTCAGCGCAGTGGCCTCCCGCTCTCCTCCCTCTTTGTGCTGGTACTGGGGCTTGAACTTGGGGCCTGGATGCGGTCCTTTGAACTCAGGGTTGGGTGGGGCTCTACCGCTTGAGTCACAGCTCCACTTTCGGCTTTTTGCCAGTTAGTTCTCCGATTGAGATATGAGCCATCTTATGTCTTATCTTATCTCTCATGGACTTTCTTGCCTGAGCTGGCTTTGAACCCTGATCCCTGGATCTCAGCCTGCTAAGTAGCGGGGGTTACAGGCGTGAGCCACGGGAGCCTGGCTAGCACAGGAGTTTTGCTGCGCAGTCTGGAGGTGGGCTGGGTCCTCCCAGGACCACCCAGGCTACGCAGTCCCGTCCCTACCCAGACTGCCCCCCAGGGGTCCCCTTTCCTGTCTCCCCCTGTCCTGTCTGCTAGCCGGTCAGGACTCCACCCTGTGGCCCCCCCCCCATGAAGGACGAATGACCCTCCCTCTCATCGGGCTAGTGGGGGACACAGTGCCCCCCCCACTTGGCTGTGGGTGCACAGAGGTCTCATGCATGCAACAAGGATTTCCAGTGTGACCCGATTGGATACAGATGATGGCCGGCTGATAAGGAGAGCCGGCCCCGACAGCCTGCAATTCTGGAGTGAAGGGAGAAGGCGGAGCTGACAGACAGGAAATCAGCAAACAAACACACCAGAGAGTCAAGCCGGGGAGAGAGGGACACCCGGGCACAGGGCCGGACAAAGGACGGGATGCAGACAGGAAGCCCGAAGTGGAGACCACCCTAACTGCCATCACACCACACACTCACCTCCATGGGGTGTTTACGTGGTAGACAGGAATGAGCCGGGGGCACACTCCACTCAGCCCAGCATAAACAGCGAGGACTGGGCACAAAGACCCTACCTGAAAACTAGCCAGAGCCCAAGGAGCTGTGGGTGTGACTGGTAGAACACCGGCCTGGCAAGCACCAAATGATTTTGAGTTCAGACCCCAGCGGCGCCAAAAGCAAGGTGGAGTGGGAGACTGCTGGGCGCAGGTTTCCTTTGGGAGGTGGTGAGAATACATGAAATTACAATTCTGAACATCAAAAAAAGAAAGGGGCAGGAGGGGAAGAGAAGGAGGGAGGAAGGGAGGGTGGATGACGGATGGAGGATGGGTGAACTAATGAATATCAGAGACAAATTTGTGCACAGATAACCACCAAGTTCTCCCGATACCAACGCCTCAGCCCGGCCGGGCACAGCTCGGCGTCTGTGTTGGGGCCCTGGCTGGGCCATCTTTCTGGCCTGGCTGGTTTTCAACTGGCCGGGCGCTGGTGGCTCATGCCTGTAATCTAGAAACTCAGGAGGCTGAGAGCTGAGGATCATGGTTCAAAGCCAGCCTGAGCAAAAAAGTCCATGAGACTTATCTCCAATAAGCTACCAGAAGTGACGCTGTGGCTCAAGTGGTAGAGCACTCGCCTTGAGCTGAAGAGCCCAGCGCCCAGGCCCAGAGTTCAAACCCCACACAGACCAAAAAAAAAAAACAAAGAAAGAAAATGAACCTCCGTGGGCTGAGCTTTGAGCTGCCTAGCTCTCAGCCTCTCCGACCAGCAGGGGCCACACAGAAGCAATGCGCAGAACTTTCCCGTGTGTCAGGTGAACTTGGGTCTCACCACAGCCGGCCTCGGCCCCGCTCCGCCCCCCGCCCCGGCTCTGCATGGTGGAGACCCAGGCCCAGCAAGCGCGCGTACCACAGCCCAGCACCGGTGTCCAGTGGACTTCCTCTCTCGGCGTGGACTCTGGCGCGGACCGACCCTGCCAAGTATCTGCCCACGCGTGTGCCGTGACCTGTGGTCTCTCTGAGCCCGGCCAGTGCCCAGAGGCCGGGAGACTTGGGCCCTGAGGTTCCCGGCTGCCGGTGCTGTCGGCAGGCCCTGTCACCCAGATCCACCCAAGACACACACACACACACACACACACACACACACACACACACACACACACACACACACACACACACACACACACACCCCTTGACGTCTCCAGCAAGGAGCTCCGGAGAGAGCTGAGACCTTCCAGTAGATGAACACACTCAGTCCTTGTGAGCAACGCAGGCCTCTCTCCAGCCCAGCTCCACGCACCGCGCCATCCTGCCCACCCCCCCCCCCAGGGATGTGTCCTCTCTGACACAGGGCTGTCAGCCTTCCTCGTGGTCCCCTGGGCCACCCCAGGAGGAACAGGGGTGGCCACAGGGGCCAGGATCCCCGTGCACCTCTGCAAGGTCACCAGAGCCAGCTCAGGCCTCTGCCTGGGCCTCAGTTACACAGAGTCAAATGGCTGGAAAAAGGGAGAAGAAGAGAAGAGGAGGAGGAAGAGAAGAAGGAGGAGGAGGAGGAGGAGGAGGGGGAGGGGGAGGAGGAGAGGGAAGAAGAGGAGGGGGAGGAGGGGGAGGGGAGGGAGAGGGGCAGGGACAGGAAGCAAGTGCACCCACGAAGCTGCGGCACTGAGAATTCACCACCAGGGGGCCTCGCTCAGCTCCCACACGCACCACTTCCACCTTGTGGAAGGAGAAACTGCGTCTCCAGGAGACCCGCTAGGTGCCTGCCTGCCCCATGGCAGAGCTGGGATTCGAACCCACCTCTCTTAAGCCCCTGGAGGAGTGTTGCAGGCACGGGGAGGGGCGCCCCTCGTGGCCGCCCCCGGGACTGCAGGCAGGAGTCCCAGCCTCCCAGGAGCTCAGGAAAGGGGCAGGGCTCTGGGGCCTGGGGGAGGGGCCAAGGCAAGCCCCGCCTCCCGGGGGCCCCTGAGTGGCAGGGGAGGCGCCAGGGCCTGGAGCACTCTCCTCCCCCTGACCTGTTCCTTCACAGTAAAGCTCAAGCACCGTCAGGAAGGGCCGGCCTGGGGCTCCGAGGACAGGCCAGGGGCAGGAAACTGAGGCAGCGGAGCTGGAAGGGCACAGGATGGAAGGCTCCATCCAACACCACCCGGAGGTCACAGACGTGGCCGGCCTGGCCTCACCTCAACCCCCAGGACCCTCGCTTCCAAGCCCGGCCCCCGGCGAGAGCCAAGCCAGAGGACAGTGGGGACCAGAGACGCCACACCACAACCAGGCAATAACCGCAATGTGGGGAGAAGCCGCTGGGGGTGCGGGGGACCACGCCGAGCCCCCCGACCCCCGCCACGTTGGTCAGCGCTGTGGACACGATCGCCCCTCACAGCCGAGCACATGAAGGCCAGAGAAACGGCCCCCCACGCGCCACGCGGAGCCCTGAAGAACCAGGCCCACCACACAGCCCGAGCCAGGAGCCGCGCCCCCAGACTCAGCGCAGAATCTCCAAGATGCGGAGACAACCAGGCCCAGGATTCGAACCCAGAACCTTCAGACTGCAGAGCTGCAGGTCCTGCCCATGGCTAGGGTGGCATTCCCCCCAGAGCGCCTCCAGGTCCCCCCCCTCACCCCACAGGCCTGCCCACCCTTTCCCGGCCCCAGGACGCCAGGATTTTTCGAGCCCATGGCCACGCGCCCGCGGGCACCACTCACCACGCACAGCACAGCCCGCTGGTCCTGGCAGAGGCTCTGGCTCCTCCGGGGTCCGGCAGCCCCTGGCAACAGCGTGCGGAGGGGCTGCTCACTGCCCCGGGGGCCGCTGCTGCGGCCCACATCCCACGGGGACACCTGAGAACACAGGAAAGGGCCGTGTGGGTCTCCCGCCTGCGGGCCGGGTTCCAGGTGCCTGCCTGCGGGACTGGGCGCTGTGTGACCGCCAAGAGCGTCTCAACCTCTCTGTGCCAGCCACGTGAGGGAGTGATGCCATCACCAGCCAGCAGGGGGCAGGTCCTCTCCCCACCTGGCACGGGGGGGGGGGGCCCACAAGTGCCAGCCACCCTCCTTACCCTGAGGCTCACCACCGACACGGAGCTGTGGCTCCAGGCTTGAGTGGAAAAGCCAAGTGAGAGGGTGAGGCCCTGAGTTCAAGCTCCAGGACTGGCACAGTGAGACAGACAGACAGACAGACAGAGACAGACAGACAGAGAGACAGATAGAGACAGAGAGCACACAGAGGCTTTCCGGGGTTAAACCCGGCGTTGTCTAAAACGCATCATTATGTGAACATTTTTAACAGAAAATAGAAAGGCAGGTGGAAGTCTGTAGCTAGCAGAGATCTCCAGCCCAAGAACTGGCTCTTGGAAGCTCCCAGAAATCACACAGGGGACTCCAGCCGGTGGGGGCGGGTGAGGTCCAGCCAGGGTCCCTCATGCACACACACACACACACACACACACACACACACACACACACACGCATGCACGCACATGCACACACACACACGCATGCACGCACATGCACACACACACACACACACACACACACACACGTCCCCTTCACCTCCCACCCAGGACCCAGCCACTTGGCCCACACAGCCTTTGTGGGGAGGGAGGGGAAGAAAATGCTGTGGTGAAAGAAAGCAAGGGAGGGAGGGAGGGAAGGAGAGAGGGAGGGAGGGAAGGAGAGAAGGAGGGAGGGAGGAAGGAAGGAAGAGAAGGGGTCTCTGGTTATAACCACGTCCTTTGGGGTGTACACTCCCAAAACACAGCATGATTTCAGAAACCCTCTCCCAAGAGTGAGGGTGGGCCGGGCAGGGAGACTCGCTCACACCTGTAAATCCCAACAGCCCACGAGGCAGAGGGCAGGAGAGGCACAGACAAAGGCAGCCTGCAGGAAAAGCCAGCCAGACCTCATCTCGGTCAGCAAGCTGGGCAGGGCGGCACCCCCTGTAATCCCGGCTGTGAGGAAGGCAGAGATAGGAGGATCGCCGCTGGAGGGCTCGGGCCCTGGGCTCCTACCAGGAGATGCGGCAGGCGGCGGATGGGCCTGGTGAGCAAGGCTGGGCCCAGGGACCCATTCCCAGGCTCTCTTCCTTCTCCCTCGGCTCCCAGGACAGCACCCCGGAGCAGGGTGGGACCCCGCGCAGGAGGCCAGAGGCATGAGCCTCCCCTCTGCTCAACTCGGGAGCTGAGGGCGAGATTCTGCCCGGGGAGATGCGGGTTTGAATCCCAACCGCCCCCAACTTCCAACTTCAGAGGCACCTCCGTCCTGAGCCCACTGCTCTGCCCACCACACTTGGTCTGTGCGGTGCCCCTCTCTGATGCTCCGGATCTCTGCCTCCTGGGTAGCTGGGATTACAGGCATGCACCGCTGTGCCCGGCTTCAGATTCTCTTAGTAAACGAGACCCACCAGCTCCGAGCCCCAATGGTCACATGTGGAGAACTGGCCAATGAGCAGCAAATGCTGCGTCCAGTGGGACCTGATCCCTCCATCCGCTACCATCCCCCCACCCCACCCCCAGAGGCCCAGCAGGCCCCTCCACTTGCTTTAGTTTGGGGGACCTGAGAGGCTGGACACTCACCGGCTGGCTGTCCGGAGTGGGGGGCTCCCGCCGGCACAACCCCGCCTGGGCCTCGGGCTGCTCTGGGGTGAGGCCGGGCCTCCCCCTCGGCTGCTCTGGCCGCCTCTGCGCGGCCTCCTGGGCGGCGGCCAGGCCCTCTCGGACCCTGGCAGGGGATCCCTTCTCGGAACAGGCCCTCTTCACATCCAGCGGCCTTCTGGGCTCACCCGGGGGGCCGCTCCACGGGGCCAGGCCGTCCCCCTGCCCCCGCCTGCTGGGTGTCCGTGGGGGGCCTTTCTTCGCCTCGGCGGGGGGTGACTTGGGGGCCACCCAGGTCCCGCTGCTGCCGGCATCCTCCCCGCCAGGGGGCTTGGCCCCGGCCGGCTGGCTCTGGGACTTGGTCGCCACCGCGCCCTGTCCTTCCTGGGTGAGGGCAGAGACTTTCCTTGGGGGGCTGGAAGCAGCCTGGGCAGGAATGGACAGGGGCGGGCCCCACAAGGGCGAGGTGAACTTGGGGGGCCCCAGGTCCCCCATCTGTGGCTTGTTGGGGCCAAAGGTGGGACTATCTGCCATCTGGGCCACGCTGGCTCGTTTCCAGGCACCCTGGGCTTCGGGAGCCAGGCCGCCGGGCCGGGCCGGCCTCTCCGGGGGCCAGGTGCCGGCCTCCTCCGTGGGGCTGGGCGGCGGGGCCCGGGGCTGGCCGGCGGCGCTGGCGGTCTTGGCCTTGTACTCGGCCATCAGGGCATCAAGGTCGAGGACGCTGGGCCTGTAGGCATCTTTCACTTTTCCAGGGAAAGTGTCACTGATCACGCCGGTCTTCCTCCTGCCCGGCTGTCCGCCGGCTTGCCACTGGCTTCTCAGGTCAGGAGAGGCCTGGGGGCCACTCAGGGTCCCCTGATGCCAGCTGTCTTTCTTGGGGTTTGGGGGTGCAGAGCCGTCCTGCAAGCCCGGGGGTATCCACAGAGCGCCCGTGGCCAGCGGCCTGTCCCCGGGCCAGTCCCGAACCCCGTCCCCCACGGACCAGGGACGCTCCGTGGCCTTCCTAGCCTTGGGCGCCGTGGTGGCGTGGTCGCCTCCGCTGCCCGGGGCCCGGGGCTTGCTGCCCGGGGGCCCCGAGGGCTGTTCCTGGCTTGGAGGAACCACAGCAGAAGGGAAAGCATGGGGGGACGCAGCCAGGGCTGTTTTTCGAGAATGTTCCGGCAAGTTCTCAAGCCCCAGCTTCACCATGCTCTTCGCCTTCTGAGTATCAGGAATCTGGTAGGTCACGGCAAAAAACGTGGCCGGGGGCTCCCCGGGTGACCCCAGGGGTCCTGGCGAGGCGGGGGACCGCGAGGGGCCTGCGGGTACCCCCCGCGGCTCCGGGGGCTTCCGGGGGGCGCCCGCCGGGGGGGACAGGGGGCCTCTCTGCTCCGCTTTGTGCGAGTTCTCTGGGGGGAGGAAGCGGAAGACATCGAACTTGGTGGCGTGGGGCAGAGTCCGCCGCCTCCACCTGTCCGTTCTGGGGTCCCCGGGGTGGGGTTTCCGCAGCTTGACCCCAGGCTCTGGCCCCCGGGCCGGCGGAGGGTCGCCCGCCGAGGCAGCTGGGAGGGGCTCCTTGGCCTCTGGATGTCTTCGAGCTTGGGGTTCACAGGCCTGGTCCTTGCTCCAGGCCGGA
This sequence comes from Dipodomys spectabilis, assembly GCF_019054845.1. NCBI lineage: Eukaryota > Metazoa > Chordata > Mammalia > Rodentia > Heteromyidae > Dipodomys > Dipodomys spectabilis. The sequence continues at coordinate 35,762 of NW_024871503.1, forward strand.
GGCTCTGGGGTGCCACCCTGAGCTGGCGCCCGGTCGGCTCCAGGCTTGTGCCCAACCCCGTCCGGGCCCTGGCGCTGGGCCTCCCAAGGGGCGGCTTGGGCCACCTTGGTGGAGATGTCCCGGCGAGAGCAGGTCTCCTGGGCGCGGGCCGCCGCGGCGCTGTGCCAGGGTGCCCCTGCCCCGCCGGTCCCCCTGGGTGCCGAGCAACTGCTCCCTGGGGCGGCCCCGGGCTCCTGGAAGTCGAGCTTCGGCCCGATGCTCTCTTGTCCTCGAGCCTCCCAAATCAAACTGGCCCTGTGCACGGCGCCCACCGGAGCCTCAGGCCCGTCCTCGGGGGCAGCAGGGCTGACCTCCTGGGTCAGCCGCCGGCCCTGCAGTGAGCGCCGGGACCTGGCACTGTGCAGGGTCAGCGCCTTGTCCCCCACGGCCGTGGCCACTGCCTCGCTGTGAGCCTTGTCCCCGATGGCATGCACGATGTCCAGCCTGGGCTCCACCCTCTGCACCCAGGGGAGACTGGCCGGGTGCTTGGGGAGGGAGGCCTGGCCGCGGCTGTCCCCCACCGTCGGCTTTTCCGGTGCTGGCGCGGGGCACGGTCCGGGAACACAGTCAGAAAGCACGGCCTGGCCCGCCGGCCACGATCCACCCCCAGGCCTGGATCTGGGACTCGAGAGGCTGGCTGGGAGGTGGGCACCCTGCTCAGCCACCGAGTGCTTCTCCACGTGGTGCTCAAACATAGTGGCCCACACCGTCTGGAAGCTTCCCTCGCCCTCAGGGGAGACCCGAGAAGCCTGCCCAGGGCTGTCCGGGTCCTGGCTGGAGCCGGCGTGGCACTCTGTCTGTCTGGACGCCTTCTGGGGGTCCCCAGGCTTCCAGGGGCTTCGTGGGGTGGGGATGTTCTCCATCTTCTGCTGGGGAAGAGCACACAGCAGTGTTAAGAGGACCAGAGGAGAGGAAGAGGCCCGGAGGCAGAAATGGTTGCTTTTCCTGCAAAAACCAGGAGTCCCTAACACACCAAAGGCTCCGCGTGGGAGTGCGGGTGAGGGCGCGGGGCCAGGGGACAGCGCGGCAGGCCTTGAGCGACGTCATCGCATTTTACCTAATGGTTGACGTTTACCTATATTTGATTACTTAGACAGTGCTAGGTCTGGCATTTTGTTGTGTTTTGTTTTGAAATTTCTGTTCTTGTTTTGTGCTGCTCCTGAGGCTTGAACTCAGGGCCTGGGCGCTGTCCCTGAGCCTGTTTGGCTCAAGGATACCACTTGAGCCACAGCACCACCTCCAGTTTTCTGTGTAGTTTACTGCAGATAAGCGGCCCACGAACTTACCTGCCTAGGTTTGCTTTGAACCTCGACCCTCAGATCTCAGCCTCCTGACAAGCTAAGATTACAGGCGTGAGCCACCAGCGCCCAGCCGTACTTACTAGGTTTTGAATTCAGGGCCTTGGCATTTGCCAGGCAGGTACTCTGACACTTGGGCCATGCCAGCTACTTGCATAGCCACGTCCCTGCCACAGCCACGTCCTATCTGCATGGCCACACCTGCAGGAATCACGCCCAGAAGGAAGCCACACCCCTGTGTAGTGGCCACGCCCCTAACTCATGGCTGGCTCCCTACTGGACATGGAAGTCCCTTGGCAGGCCACGCCCCTATGGGGAAGCAGGGCCCTTTTCTGCTAAGCCACGCCTCCAGTCCTTTTTCCCTGCATTGTTTTCAAATGTCACCCTGTGGAGATGCCTGGATCACTACCTGCCTATTTATTCTTCCCACGTCACTGGGGTGACAAGCACGTGCCTACGGGCCAGGCTGTTGGAATGGGATCTTTCACTCATTACCTGGCCTCCAACTGCAAACTCTCCCAATCTCCACCTCCCTGGAAGGATTACAGGTATGAGCCACCTGCTCCCGGCTAATAAAGCTGCCCAAAAAAGAATTTAAACTGCCAAAACATCAACCACAAACCAGTTATACCAAGCAGTTATTTTGCAAGTTCTTTCTTATTGAACAGGTAAGAGAGAAATATTTTCAACTCCTTTCTCTTGGAGGGCAAACTGAGGTGAGGATTAAACAATCATTAAGAAGAGAACAGGAGAGAACATTCTAAAGCTAAGGTTTAGTGGTATAATAAAAACAGAAGCTCAGCCGGGAGAGGTAGCTCAAGCCTGTAATTGTACCTACTTGGGAGGTGGGAGGTCAGGGATCCTGCTTGTGAGCCATCTGGTGATAACAAATTCAAGAGACTCCATCTCCACCAATGACTGAGCATGGTGGCCTGTGCTTGTACGCTCAGCTCTGACAGCAGCACCATGGCTGGGCACAGTGGCATAAGCCTGCCATCCCCAGGGACACGGGGAAGAGAACCACAGCCCAGGCTGGCCCAAGGGTAAAGCAGGATTGTACTTTGAAAGTAACTGATGCAAAAATAGGAGTGGGTGGCGTGGCTCAAGTGGTAGAGCGCCTGCCCAGGGAGTGCAAGGCCTGGAGCTCAAACCTCAGTAGTGGCAAAAATCAAAACAACACAGGAGCTCCTAACACCGCCTCATCCCTCTTCTTTGCACACAGAAAAGAGAAATACATGACAGTTTCATTTGCGGACAGAATTTGACACCAGGAGGGAGAGCGTCCCAAGGTGGAAGGAAGAGGTGTCCTCTCGTTCACGCGAGAGTCGGCGTGAGGTCTCCCGGGTCACAGTTGCTCTCTGTCCACAGGAGTAACCTCACCCTGGGAACCAAGCGGTAGGAAAATACCCGCGGCTTACCTTTTCTCTCCGCTCTGAACCCAGCGCAGCACATTTCTCATATCTGATCTCGCTGCTGGGAGCCGAACCTGAAAACCTGAGACAGAGATGAAGGTCCATACATGGGTGGATGGATGGATGGATGGAACCAGAAGCTGTGAGGCCCCTTAGCCCAAAGAGCTCCAGGAGCTCAGGGGCCCAAGGGAGAAAGATACCCGGATGTCCATAAGCCACACTGCCCCCACCCCACCCCCATTTCCTTGTGGAGAAGAAGGCGGTGCCCTTTCTTTTTACCGTAAGCAGAGCATCTCTGGCGTGGAAGGGACCTTGGGCTGGCCCCGGGGGAGACACCCGCGGGGGTTCAGGGGAGCCGGTCCCAGCTGCTTCTCGCTGTGGGAGCTCGGCGGGGCGTGTGACCTCACCTGAGTTCCTCCTCTATAAACTGGGGATAATTAGCACCTCCCACTCTCCTCGACAGGGCAGATACGAGGCTACCCGTGACCCTAATAGCTACGTGGAGGCGTCCGGGAGAGACTAAAGATGCCTGGGGAGAGATAATGAATGGTTCTCCTTGGCAACCCAGGGCCCGGCCAGACGCCCACTCTTCCTGGTCTGCACACTGGCCGGAGACGGGACGGGGGCAGAGGGCGGCTAGGCAGCAGGGAATGTCGGGGGGTGCTGTCCCTGCCACTCTGGGTGACCGGGGTCAAGCCAGTGTCTGACTCATCTGACCCAGTTATAAACGGAGTGTGGGGGGGGGAGATCTAGAATCTCTGGGATACATGGCTGAAGAAGCTTCCTGAGAGGCGTGGGGCTGAGAGGTTGGAGCGCACCCTGGACCCCATCTTTCACACAATCCCATGTGTTGCCCCCACCCCGGGCACACAAGGCACAGTGGCAAAGGGTCCTCAGCCCAGAGGTTCCGCGTCTTTGCCGTCTTGAGCTCAGCGGTGCTTTTAAAAACTTACCAAAACATTAGCCTTCCCAGGAGACACTGAGGCAGGGCCTCGTGGGGGGTCAGTGGGGGTGGGAGAACTGGGTAGTCCTGTGTGATTTTAACAGGGTCTGACGTGGGCCCTGCAGGCTGCCCCTCCCGGAACAAACTATGTGGTGACACTGCTCCTGGGCGGGAGGACACCCAGGGAAACAGGGCAGGGGAGGCAGAGGCCAGCCAGGCTTAGAACCAACAGGACTCCCTGCTTGGCCAACGTGTTAGGGATTTTTGCACTGATTGGCCAGTATACTGTGGGCTCCGTTGCTGATTGGCCAACATCTTATGGACTTACTCACTGATTGGCCAGCATGTCACAGCATTTTTCACTGATTGGCCGGCATATTACAGGCTCATCTGCTGATTGGCCAATGTTTTTCACACTTATGCGCTGATTGGCTAGCACATCATGGGTTGCCCTGGAGTGCAGCTGAGGAGGCCCGGGTTCCTGGCATTTTAATCCTGGACAACTTGGGAGTCCTCAGCCTACTCCCAGGTAAGGCCTCCAAAGTGGAGGGAGCGGCGGGGAGGGGAGGCAGGCAGGGGGGTCACCCAGGCTACCCAGGCTCTGCTCATCGGTTCCCACAACATCCATGGAGGGTGTGTGTGTCACCACTTACACTTTGGTCAAATCCGCTGACCTCGGCCGAGCCTGGAGCGCCCTCTTCCCGATCTCCACCTTCTCCTCGGCACTCTCAGCTGCCCAGCCTTTGATCCGCTCCTGGACACTCACACCTGCCTTCGCCAACTTCGGTGCTGCCAGAGGAACCTCGGGGGTGGCCACGGTGGCTTCAGATCCCGCTGCCGGCGCCAAGGCCCTCTCTTCCCCAAACAGGCTCAGACGTTTCTTGACGCTGCTCATGGGCATCCACTCTGCCCCCACGGAGGCCTCCTGGTCAGCCCTTTTGCTCTTGGCCTCGGCGGGTCCCGGGCCTCTTCCTAGCCAGACAGGAGGGGCCTCAGGCACTTTCTGGGGCTCAGGGTCCGGCCGGTCTTTCTCTTCCTCAGGACTCTGGTCTCCTCCCGAGATGGCCCTGGCATGGCCCCCTCGGGTTCTGGGGCTGTCTGCCTCTGCCTGCTTCAAGAGCATCTTCTCCTTCCGGTCTTGGATTTTCCTGGCCACTTCCCAGAAATCTGCGTCCAGGTCCAGCCGGGAAGAAGCCGCTGGGACGTCCACTGTGGGCTCAGGACTGGCCCCTTCTGCAGCCGGGCGCTCGGGCCCGACGCCCCTCCTCAGCAGGACCTCCCTGCTCTCGAAGCGGCCTGTGAGGTCCACAGACAGGGGCCGGGGCTTCCTGACCCAGGTCTTCTCGGGAGGGACGGGGGGCGGCTTCCCCCCGAGGGCCGCCCCACCCGGGCCTGGCCCGGGAAGCAGCAAGGACTCGGTGAAGACGGCGGACACGGGCCTCCTCCTGGGTCGCAGCCGGGGCCCAGGTGCGTGGCCCTCCTCCTCGTGCTGGGGGGCAGCCGATCTGGCATCCAGGGACAGGGAGGCCGGCCGGGGGAGGTTCCCGGGGGGCTTGTGAGTGGGCAAGGCCGGCTTGACGGCCAGCTGGGGCCTGGAGCTGCAGGGAGGGTCGCGGGGGACACTCGCGCGGGTCCCCAGACACGGCTCCCCGGTGCCCATCCCCACCGGGGGACCGGCAATGTGGGTGTCCAGGACAGCTACAGAGGGGCGCAGATCGGAGGCCTTGTGAGGGGAGGCCGAGCCGGCCCGGGAGGCCTCCCCGCCGCCCACCTCCTGCCCGGCCAGGCTGGGCATCCTGCCGTCCGGGCCCCGCGAGGCCGCCTGGGGGGCCCCGGCGGGACCGGGCCTGGACGGGCCGGGGGCTCCCCAGCGGAGGCCCTGCTCTTTGGAGAAGGGTTTGGGGGTCAGTCGAGGCAGCGGGAAGCAGCGGGCGGGGGTCCTGAGGACACGGGCCGAGGGGGCCCTGGCAGGGTCCCCGGCCGGGTAGAAGTAAGTCCTCTTCAGGGCCTCGTCCTTGGCGAAGTCGCGGAGGCCGGGCACCGCCGTGAGGAGAGAGCCCACCTCCACCATGGCGACCGCGGCAGACCCATGGGCTCCGAGGACACCACAAGCGGACAGGCGACTGTTCACACCCACAAGGAAAAAGAGAAAGAACAGGGATGTAGCAGGCCACCGCCATGCAGGCCCGGGGATGGAACCCGAGGCCTGGGCCCTGGGCATCGGATCCTGACTGGGAGCCGGGGCGGGGCGGGGGGGACAACAGGGGGACCTCCTCCCACAGGCACCCAAGTTCTCCAGGCCTTTCCAGTTCAGCAGAGCAGGAATCAGCACAGAGAGGCAGAGCAGAGGGCTTGAGCAGGCTCAGCAACCAAGAGGCAACCTGGGATTCGAACCCAGGTCCGCTTCTATGCTGGAAGTGTACTCTCCTCACATAATGTGGGGAGGGGGGCATGTACTTGTTCTTCTATTCCTACCCACATCTCAGATCCCTGCTGAGCCTCCTTCCCTGCCTAGAGCACCCAGCACAGAGAAGGTGAGTGGCCAGCCTCAGCTCATACAGCAATGTGAAGCAGGCTTTTCTGGAATCCCAGGGTGTCTGGTAGCTCATACATAGGCCCCAACCGCACGCCCCACCAGGCCGCCCCTCCGCCTCCCATCTTCCCTCCTCCGTCCTTCCAAACTTCACAAAACAAAAGCTGTCACTTTCTTTTTGGTCCATCCTGGGGCTTGAACTCAGGGCACTGTCCCCTCAGCTCTTCGGCTCAAGGCGAGTGCTCTACTGCGTGAGCCACAGCACCACTTCTGGTGTTCTAGTGGTTTATTGGAGATCAGGATCTCATGGACTTTCCTGAATGGACTGGCTTTGAACCGCAATCCTCAGATCTCAGCCTCCTGAGTGGCTAGGATGACAGGCGCGAGCCACCGGCGCCCAGCGAGCTGTCACTTTTCTAGGTCTGCAGGTGTTGAACCATCTCGGGTTGGCTGCCCTGCTTTCTGGGTCCCCCAGTCCCCCGGCGTAGGCTCACAGAGGGGGACGGAGGAAAGGGGGCCAGAGAGATGGCCCAGCATTTCCATAATCACACAGCAGAAACTCCACCTCCAACCCTGACCCACTGAGTCCTGCTTTTGGGAACAGGGTTTCTAAGTCTCTTCTGCTCCTAAAATGTGACAGACAACTGAGCATGCCCCCCACCCCGGCCCTGGCTGCCCCCCTCCCCGGCTCCCCATCTTTGGTGCCCGGGAGAGGAGAAGGGGTTTTCCTTGAGCCCAGCCTCAGCTCTGACTCACGGGCCTGCGGGAGGAGAGGCAGACGGAGTGGGATATTTTTATGTTGTGATGCTGACGGATTCCATCTCCCCCCAGCCCAGACACAGCCCGGAGGGCTGAGAACCGAGACGCTGCGCACGGAGGGCTCCATCTACGGAGTCCCCGGCTGGTGACCACAGCGTCCGGCGTCCGGGCCCAGCACTGGCCTGGGCACCGGAGAGCCGGGTGTGGTCCGATCGCCGCCCGGGGGTCTCCCAGCCCAGGGGACCTGCCGTGGGGGACCGGGGAAGCCGCCTGGCAGGGCCAGCGGTGCCCCCAGTGCCCAGGCACCGCGCGCCCCACGCCCGGCCCGAGCGGGCGGGCGCCCCACTTACCAGAGCAGGGGAACGCGGGGGCCAGGGAACACGGGGAGCCAGGTGGAGGGAGTTCAGGTCAGCGCCCCCGGGGCACGGCAGGGGCTGGGGGGCACCGGGGACAGCTCGGTCCCCTGACTGCCAGCCGGCAGGGCGGGCACAGACGGCGAGCGCGCGCTCCGGCTCCCTGCGCGGCCGCTGGCACCGACTCCAGCTCCGAGACGCACACACTCCTTCCGCTCTGCAGACACACAGCCTCACACCGCGCGCGCGCACGCACGCACACACACACACACACACACGGCTGCTGCACTGCACACTCAGGGTCCTCACTCACAGTCGGGAGGGGGGATGGCGGTCCCCCCCCAGGGACCCCTCAAGGGGCGTCCTTGCCTCTGCCCGGCTGCCGGACAGGGCCTCCCAGATGCGGACCCACCTCGGAGGCCACAGCTCCGCATCGGGAGGAGCGTTTACTGGGACACCGTCCCTCCCATCACCAAATGCTCCACTGATGAACGGAGGAGCACGCGCGTGAGCGAATGAATGGATGAGTGGATGAATGAGTGGATGGGTGACGTCCTGACCCGGGGCCCTTGGCCAGCGAGCGTGCGCTGCCCAGCAGAGCCGCCCCGGCCGGCCTGCCCCCGTCCCGCCACAAGGGGGCGCTCTGGGCTCGGGAGAGGCGGCCCCGGGGCGCAGGGGCGGCCACGGAGACCGCGCGGGCCTCGCGCTGACCCCCCCCCCCGCGCTGACCCCCCCCCCACCCCGCGCCCCCACCAGGCCTGTCAGGGCCGCAGACAACCCCGGATCCCTGAGGAGCCCCGGCCCACGGGGAGGCTGCGTCTCCGGGGAGGGGTCTTGGAGCTCTGACACCCCCTGCCGCCCTCCCCCCGCCCCCCCCCGCTGGCACCGCGAGCACCCCCCCCCCCGCGGGCCCGCCGCCCCCCTCTGGGAGCCTGGCATATGTTCATGCCGATCACCAGGGGCCCACGCGCGGTGCGGCCAGCTGCTGCCGGTTCCGGGCTGGCCTCGCTCCTCCTGCTAAATACATCCGTGACGCACGGGGGACAGCGCCACGGAGCCGGGCGGCAGGGCCCCGCCGCGGCCTGCACACGCATGCCCGGACGTGCAGCGCTGGGCTCTGAACCCAGGGCCTCCCGTCTGCTCCGCAGATGCTCTACCCCCGGAGCCAGGCCTCCGGCCCTCCCCTCGGAGGCCTTCTTTCTTTCACAGGGAGCATCCCCACTTCGTCTAGGGATGGCCTCCAGCAGCGATCCTCCCCCCGGGCCTCCCACACAGCTGGGACTGCAGGTGTGAGCTGCCACACCCGGCTGATGGACTGAGATGGGGTCTCGGGAACCCCTGGCCGGGTCTCACCATCCACCCATCCACGTGATGTCCACTATCCCTGGGTCGTCCATACCCAGCTCCTCCCATCCTTCCACTTGGACGGTGACAGCCCGGCAGGAGCTGGGGGCTGGCCTGAGCTCCGCCCCAGGCCTCCGGCTCGGCAGGGCCCACTCCACACACAACACAACCCTAAACACAACCAGCGCCAAGGAAGGGCTGCTGAGGGCAGGAAGTCTGGGACTACAGGCAGCGCCCCTGGTCCGGCCTGAGTCACTCGGAGGAGTCTGGGGCTGCACAGTGGTGATCGGGGGCAAGGGGGGGCTCCCTGCAGCTCTGTCTGAGACCCCCACCCCCACCCCTCCAAAAAGCAGGCCCCACACTGCCACCCCTGGTGCCCAGGCCGCATGGGGCTTGGGATCACGGGAAGAAGGTGACAACTTCCATTCCGGCTCCTTCCTGCGGGTCCTGCTGTTTGGGGTGGGCTGACCGTGGGCAGGAAACCCTCGTGCGGGCTCTGTGTTCCTTCCTTCCTTCCTCCCCTACCCCCCCTCCCCTCCCCTCCCAGTCCTCCCGTTTGTCCTCTCTAGATCCGGGTTTAGTAAAGGGTCACCTGCAAGCTGCGTCCCGCCCTGCTGCCCACCTGGCTTTATAAATAAAGTTTTATTGGAACACAGCCATGGCCACTCCTCACCCCGGTCCAGGCCCCGCCCCAGCCCCGGGGGAGGGGGGGGACGTCAGCAACAAAAGACGTGGCCACGATTGCTGTGGCATTTCATAAACAAGACGGCGACGCCCGCCCTGGACGCCCACCCCAAAACACTCGGCTCCCCACCGCCAGGACACCCCCCACTGAAAACAGTCCCTTCCCAGGACAAAGTGCACCTGTGTGCCACTGGAGCCACACCCCAGCCATTCCCTGGAAGGCTTCGGGGCTTTTCTAGAAGATTCTTGCTTTTATTCGGAGGCCATCCTAGACCTTACCGCTACCTCACACACAGCTGGGATGGCCGATGGGCCCATTACACCCGGCTTGTGCGTTGAGATGGGGTCTGGCCAATGTCCGGCCTTGAAAGGCGATCTCCCCCACCCCCATCAAGTCTCCGGGACTATGGGCGTGAGCCGCCGCGCCCAGCCTGAAGTCAAGGACCGAGCGGGCACTGGCCAACGCTGCTGGAGTCCACTGGGCTCTCAGAGTGGGGTCCGCAGGCCCCGCTGGGGGGTGCGCCACATAGGAACCCAGAGTAGGAAAAGAACCAGCGAGCCAAAGCGAGCCAAGCCCCCCCTCAGCACCCCTAAAGCGCGCTGGCCACCGCGGGGCGGGGGGGGGCCAAGCACCCCCCAAGCACCCCTAAAGCACGCTGGCCACTGCAGGGCGGGGGGGCCAAGCACCCCCTCAGCACCCCTAAAGCATGCTGGCCACTGCGGGGCGGGGGGGCCAAGCCCCCCCTCAGCACCCCTAAAGCGCGCTGGCCACTGCGGGGCGGTGGGGGCATTTCCCAGTGAATCCGAAGCTGGGGTTAGACCAGATGAGGGCCGGGCTTTGTTTTAAACATCTTAGAACCGCGTGGAGACCTTCAGCACAGCTATGCCTACTCAGCAAGTTCTGGGGTTTGAGCTCGGGGCTTCAAGTGTGCAAGGCAGTTGCTCTGCGGTCAAACCCTGCCTCCAGCCCTGGGTTTTGCTGCTTATTCTTTTACACCGGGCACCCCTGGGCACGCTCCCCAGGCTGCGGTGAGGGTCACCGGCTCTCATCACCACGGCTCTTCATTGAGACGAGGTTGTGTGAACTTGTCTCTCTGGGCAGGCCTCCACCTGCGATCCTCCCAACCGCAGCCTCCCGATGGTGGGCACGGCAGGTCTAAGCCAGGAGAGCCATCCTGTAAGGCCAACTTCCAAGGTGTTCAACGCTGTGACGGGAACCTCAGTGTGATGATCCCCCTCTCACCATGGATGCTGGGGTTTGGGGGAGGCCGGAGCCCTGTGTCCCCTAGGGACTCAGTCCCCAGCTGCCCCAGGTCAGGAGGGATAAACCCCAGGAGGACCCAGGCCCAGAATCCCAGCTCAGAGCAGAAGTGACCTGGAGAAAATGAACATATTTCCAATATCCTTTATGGGGCACGGTGTGGTGGCACACGCCTGTAATCTCAGCCACTCAGAAGCAGGTGAAATGACCCAGCCCCTGTCTAAAAAACTAAGAGCAGAAGTTGCTCAAGTGGTAGATGGCCACCCTGGTTCAGGGTAAGGTCCGGGGTTCAAATCCCACTACCATCCATTATTTAATGTCTGTAACAGCACTGTTATTTTCTCTTTAAGGAGATGACACGGGCTGCCTGTTTATAACCGGTTCTGCCTCTCCCTCCCCACCAAAGGGTCCTTTATGTAAACCATTTTCACTTTGGAGGAAAAGTTTTGAAAAATAAAATAATGGCTCAAGGGTTAAGGTTCACGCATTCTCTGATGAACTTGCTCGGCCAGGGAAGTGGAAAGAACACAGGGAGTTGCTGGGGTGGGCCGGAAGCCCGCCATCCGGAGCCGCACTGGCTTTTCCCAGCTTCCTTTACAACTGGGAGTGGCTGTGTGACCCGATTTTGACCCAACACACACACACACACACACATACACACGCATGCACGCACATGCACACAATACATGTGATTTCCAAGGAGTCTTTTGCTTTCCTGATAAAACAGGCACGTGTAGCTTGTGGTGTGATGAACAAGGGTGTGATACCCGGCGTCTTGGCAGCCATCTTGGGGCCGTGAGAACCACAAGTCAACGCTTTAGGGGCAGTGTCACAGTGAGGAGCCATTACACTAACTCCAAACTGCTCCTCACGGAAGGACTCTATGGGAAGAAGTCAAAGCATTTGTTTGAAACCTGTCAGGGTCTCTGCTCCACCCAGGCACAACTATGTGTGATGCCCTGGGACTAGGGCAGAAGCCAGCTGAACGAGAGGCACATCTCCAGGGAGAGGCGGCAGCTCTGGGCCTTGGGGAACCATTTTGCCCCTCGTGGGACAGTTTTGTGCCTGGGGGTTCATGTTTGGAAGTGCTGGGGTTTGAACTCAGGGCCTTGTGTCTGCTAGGTAGGTGCTCTACCACTTGAGCCAGGCCCCCAGCCCCCAAAGCTCAGTTTCTGAGAAAACTCCAGGGACGATCCTAAGAAAGCAGCCGCTGTCCCCCCTCATTCCCGCTCCCCCTTCCCCGCTCCCCCTCCTCCCTCCCAACCCCGCCAGCACCCACCTCCCAGGACCCTGGGCGCGGGCCAGGGCCAGGCTGCTGCTCCGGGCGCAGACCCCAGGGGGCTGAGGACGGGGCTGCCCGCCAACGATCCTGAGTTGCCTTCTCCCCCCTCCTCCTCCTCCCATCACAGCCATGCGGGGCCCCTCCTCTTCCCACTGGGGTCAGACTTCTTGGGGTCTTGGGGGGCTGTACTGAGTTTGAACCCCCGCTGGGCCAGGCAGGTGCTCTAGCACTTACGAAAAGCTGGACCCTGATCCTCCTAACGAGGCTTCCCTAGAACTGGACGACAGGCCCCGCGGGGATGGGGCCTCGGGGTGTGACAGACGGCTGACCTCAGCCCAGTCACTGGCCCCGCCTGGCCCAGGGCGCCGCCCAGGCCCCGCCCCTACCCAGGCCCCGCCCCCAGCCCCACCCAGTCCCCGCCCCGCCCCCCCCGGCCAGGCCCCGGCCAGGCCCCGCCCCCAGCCCCACCCAGTCCCCGCCCGCCCCCACCCAGGCCCCGCCCCGCCCCGCCCCGCCCCCCGCCAGGCCCCGCCCCCAGCCCCACCCAGTCCCAGGCCCCCGCCCAGCCTTTCCTGTCCCGCCCCCCCCAACCCCCAGGCCCAACAGAAACCTGGACCACACACATTCCTTCTCAAGGGACATTACCAGCACTTTGACCCTCAGGACCTCAGGACCTCTAACAGTACCAGGGTGGACTTAAGTACGAGGCAAACGTCAGTTAATGAAATCAGATCACCCCCTAGATCCCACCCCCCTTTCTGTCTTGGACTCCCATGTCCAGTGTCCCTGGCGCACAGGCTCCCAGGGGGCCTTGTTCGGTTGGGGCCCGGCGTGGCCATGCACACTCACCACCACCACCCACTACCCGCCGGGCAGAGGCAGGAGGACCTGGGTCTGAGGCTGGCCAGGGCCATAGCTGGAAACCCCACCCAGGTGCAAATGAAAGGGGCAGGGCACGGCTTCCAGAGCAGCACTCCCTGAGCAAGATCAAGGCCCGGTGTTCAATCCCCAATAGTCACAAACACACACATACACACACACACACACACACACACATGCACACATGCACGCACACACACACATGCACATGTGTGTTTGATTGAAGAGCACTAAACAACCCTGATCTACACGCAAATGTGAAAACTGAGTCTTGCGAGACGAGGTCACATGGTCAGAAGGAGGCAGCCGGACCCCGGCCTCCTAACCTGTCCTGGCCCAGATGCCGGGACCCCGGCCTCCTAACCTGTCCTGGCCTGGATGCCGGGACCCCGGCCTCCTAACCTGTCCTGGCCTGGATGCTGGGACCCCGGCCTCCTAACCTGTCCTGGCCCGGCTGCAGGGCTGCGGTAGCGCTGACATCTTGCAGAAGGGTGCCCGTTTGCACTATGTGACAAGTGCGGGGGCGGGGGGCGGTGAGCATAGAGGAATCGGGGTAACAGAGGGTCTCGGGGGACGGGGGTGAGCATGGAGGAATCGGGGTAACAGAGGGTCTCGGGGGACGGGGGTGAGCATAGAGGAATCGGGGTAACAGAGGGTCTCAGGGGACGGGGGTGAGCCTGGAGGAATCGGGGTAACAGAGGGTCTTGGGGGACAAGGGGTGAGCATGCAGAAATCAGGGTAACAGAGGGTCTCAGGGGACGGGGGTGAGCATGCAGGAATCGGGGTAACAGAGGGTCTCAGGGGACACACAGCCGAGGGTTATACAAGGAGCCACCCAGGGCTCTAGGCACAAAAACCCAACAGGATCTGAACCCCGAGCCAGCACCCAGGCCCCGAGTCCGTTCCCACGGCATAGCCAGCCCTCTGCGATCAAGTCAACACCAACACCAAGCCAGGCCAACACCCCCCCCCCCACCTCTTCTCAGCCATCAGCCGTGACCCCTGACACGGTCCTGGAGGAGCCACTGGGCAGAGGGGGTTCCCCCTCCCCCTCCCCGTCACTGTGAGCCCCTCCCTGACTGCCCCATCCCGGGCCGGGCAACACAGCCACTCCTAAGCTCAGCCACACCCGCTGTCCTGGGCTCCCCCCCATCTCAGCAGACCCATCTCATGGCGAGCTCAGAGGACACGGGGCGCTGGCCAGGGAGCCCAGCGCCTGGCCCAGCCCGCACCCATGTGCCTGTGCCCTGGGCAAGGGCTGCGCCCGGCTGCATCTTGCAGCTGTGTGACCCTGAGCAACGCGCTCAACCTCTCTGGGCCTCGGCTGGGTCCCATGCCCATGTCCTCTGCAGAGTAGACGGGCTTGTGGGAGAGCCAGGGGTTGGAGAGTGGCCCCCCCTGGCACCTCTCTGGGCCGGCACAACACAGTTCTCTCCCCATTCACACACAGCTCTCTCTCCCGGGCGGGAGGGAGGCAGAGGCGCCGTGGGGGATGGGTGAGTTTGAGGCCCGGCCTCCATCTCCGATCTGCTCTTGCGAGCAGGGCAGGTGGCGTTACCGCCCACCTGCCAGGAGTCTCCTCTCCCCTGGGACACGGCTCACATGTCAGCTCTCCTGTCCGCCCCCCCCCCAGCCCCGGGAGGGAGGGGGACAGGCAGGGACCGCTGGCGGGCACGGAGGCTGGCGGGAGGGAAGGCAGGCAGATAACAGGCTGGCAGGTGCCTGTGGCGTCTGCACAGCTTCCAGGAGCATCTCACAGTGCAGACTCGCACCCACGCCCCAAGCCCACCCCGCGTGGATGAAGACTGCCTAGCGGGGCGCTGGTGGCTCACCCCTAGAATGCTAGCTACTTAGGAGACTGAGATCCAGAGGATCACTGTTTAAAGACGGACAGAGAAGTGTACAAGGCTCCATCTCCAATTAACTAGCTTTAAAAAAAAAAAAAATGAACAAAGCCAGGCCGGAGGGATGACTGAAATGGTAGAGTGCCCGCCGGAGTGAGCCATGAGGTCCTGAGTTCAAACCCCAGCTCCACCATGTGAAAGAAAAAAAAGAGAAAAGGAAAGCAAGCTCTGGTCCCTTGGGACCGCGGCTGCTAGGGTGACACATGGAAAGGGCCTTGGTCTTTTCCTGGGTGCCAGGCGCCGCCCTGGGAGCCCGGCTCGCGGCTGTGAGGGGGAGAGGGCCGCTGGCCGGGGGGCAAGCAGAGCTCCCGGGCACACAGTAGGTGTGCTGCCTCCATCCCAGATTGTGTCCTCGATGTTAGAAAGCCTGGGCGCCTCAGCAAGGCCGCCACGCAGACTCGGTGAGCCATGCGCCCCGTCTCCCACCGCAGGCGATGCACTAGCCTGGACTAAGCCCTGGGGACAATCTCCCAGCACTTCCTCGGGTGTGACCGGCTCTGGCCCGGGTGGATCTGCTCGTGAGTCACCATCCATGATCCTTGCAGCAGGGCGAGTCCGATAGCTCCACACCCAAAACGCTGCTAGCTGTGCCACCCAGGGCACGGGGGACAGCCTGGCCCAAGCCCTGCCCCAGCGAAGAACCCGGGCCACCCGGCCAGCCAAGCCACCGCCCAGGCTCAGAATACACCCAGCAGAGATTACCACCGCGGGGAGGAGACTAGAGGATTGCTTATTTCTCCCATTTGCACCAGGGGGGAAACTGAGGCTCAGCATCATCTCATCCACGGTCGTGCTGGAGGTGCCCCTCTGCTCCATGCACTAGTAGGGGACAGGCCGGCAAAATAAGGCTGAGGGGCCAGGGCAGGCCCCAAGATCTCGGGGCCTGGGCTGGTTTCCCCCGCGGGAGGGGAGAGTCTGGCTCAGCACTTGGACTCCAGTGGAGCCCTTGGCCCGGCCCACTGGGGAGAAGGGAGCCAGACATCCGGCCTGCAGCCGGTGTCCCAGGCCAGCACGAGGCTGCCCACCACGGCCGGCCACTGCAGGGCGATCGTGGTGTCGGAGCCGGGTGAGGCCGGCGTCCACGCGTTCACACTCGGTGCGGCTCCGCGTGGCTGGGGTTGGAAGTACTGGGTGATCCCGCAGCCAAAAGCAACACTAGGGCAGGGTGGACCCCTGGCTGGGCGCCCACACGCGGGGGGCACACGGCAGGGAGAGACCCCGGGAACAGTCAGAAGGCTGGAGGCATGGGAAAAGGCATGAATTCGGGCGCCAAGCTGTGGAGACAATGCCTAAGGGAAGAGCAGTGTAGTTACCTCCTGCCAGCCCAGCCTGCAAGGCCGGGGACTCGTCCAGATGGCTGTGAGAGATCAGAGGGGTGCTGGCTGGCGCTGGCTGGCGCTGGCTGGCGCTGGCTGGTGCTGGCAGGGGCTGGCTGGCGCTGGCTGGCGCTGGCAGGGGCTGGTTATGGGGGGAGTGCGGGGAGAAGGCCTGTGCACCCCCCCCAGGCACAGGGAGGCAGGAGCTGAAGACTCAGCAAAGGCCAAGGGCTCCACAAACCCTGGCCGCATTCCCCGCCCTGTGCGATCGGCCAAGGGCCCCGGGCCTCTGAGCCTCAGTTTCCCCAGCTGGAATGTGACAGGACAGAGGCGTCCCCAGAGATTCTGGGGGACTGAAGGGGGAGGTGCACACCAAGCCCTCAGGCGCTGCCAGCACGGCTCCTTGGTCTCGCCAGCAATAACGACCAATAACGACCGTGCCGACGCCGGCTGAGTCTCCACCGCCGGCATCTTGCATCCCAGGGGGTGAAAGTTCAAGTTCACCCCACTCCCCATCATCAAACACAAGCACTTGCCCCTCAACGCGAGGCTGGAGGTATGGCTCGGGCAGTGCAGGGACTGCCCGGCAAGCGCAGGGCCCTGAGTTCAAATCCCAGTACACACACACAGAGAAGAGGACGGAGGCAGAGGCCCGGTTTACACACTCTGGGCACCGTGCGGGACTTGAACTCCCAGAGGCCCTGTGCCCCATGCAGGGGTTACAAACATCTTGTGAGGCGGGGAGCCCCTCGGGGGAGCTCGCCGGGGAAGGAGCCCCCTTTGGCGGAGGACGGGCTCCTCCGGCTTGGCGGGGTTGGGGCCCTGTCCCCCAAATTCCCAGACTCGCCCAAATACTTTCCTTCCCCACCCGGACCCTCCCTTTCCCATGGCTGGGGTGGGCCTTCCCCCACACTCTCGCCCAGAGCGGGGCTCCCCCGCCCCCCCCAATTCTGGAATGTTCCATGGGAGGAACCATGCTGTGTGGTCCCAGCAGGCGGGAGGCTGCAGGGCTCAGCGTAGGAGGCGGGGCGGGGCCGCCAGGGAAGCTGCCCATCCCCAAACCCACCAGTTACTCCACGCTGGCAAGGCGCACTCACGAAGCACCCACTGTGTGCCAGCGCGCAAGACAGCCAGCCGAGGCCGTGAAGGCCTGGGAAGGAAGCTTCTGGAAAGACGCACCAGGAGGCAGGGCTGGGTGGAGAACGTGAGGCAGAAGCTGGATGGGCCTTCACGGTGGCTTCAGCAGGACAGTGGCTCGGGGACCTGGGCACTTGGTAGGGGATAAAGTGGAGAGAGCCTGTGCCCCCTGAAGTTCACAGCGTACACTGCCTGAGACTCCCAGGAAAGGCTGGGCAGCCCTGTGGTCTTAGCACTCAAGTCTGGTACTCCAGGTTCTGCAAATACTGGGTAAGGACTGGAGGAGAGTGAACACAGGCCCTGCCCCAAGTGGGCGGGGCACCCACCAGACTGCCAATGGGCAGGTTTGTAGAGGAATGGATGATAGATGGATGGGTGGATGGTAATGAGTGGGTATAGATAAATAGATGAGGAGAGGTGGGTGGATGGATGGGTGGGTGGGAGGATGGATGTTGGTTTGGCAGATGGATGGATAAGAGGATGGATGGGTGGATGGATGTTGGATAGGTGGATGGATAAATGTTGGATGGGTGGATGGGCAGATGGATGGTTGGGAGGATGGATGGGAAGATAGATGAGAGGATGGATGGAGGGATGGGTGGGTGGATGGATGGATGGATGGGTGGGTGGGTGGGTAGATGGGTGGGTGGATGGATGGATGGATGGATAGATGGATGGATGGATGGATGGATGTTGGATGGGTGATGAGATGGGAAGATGGATGAGAGGATGGATGGATGTGAGGATGGATGGATATTGGATGGGAGGATGGATGGATGGATGGATGGGAGGATGGATGGATATTGAATGGGTGTATAGATGTGAGGATGGATGGATATTGGATGGGTGAATGGATGGGAGGATGGATGGATGGACAGATGGATGGGTGGGTGGGTGGGTTGGTGGATGGGTGGATGGATAGATGGATGGATGGATGGATATTGGATGGGTGATAAGATGGGAGGATGGAGGAGAGGATGGATGGATGGGTGTGAGGATGGATGGATATTGGAAGGGTGAATGGATGGGAGGATGGATGGATGGGAGGATTGATGGATATTGGATGGGTGGATAGATGTGAGGATGGATGGATGGGAGGATGGATGGATATTGGAAGGGTGGATGGATGGATGGATGGATGGGAGGATGGATGGATATTGGATGGGTGAATGGATGGGAAGATGGATGGATATTGGATGGGTGGATGGATGGATGGGAGGATGGATGGGTATTGGAAGGGTGGATAGATGTGAGGATGGATGGATATTGGAAGGGTGGATAGATGGGAGGATGGATGGATATTGGATCAGTGAATGGATGTGAGGATGGATGGATATTGGAAGGGTGAGTGGATGGGAGGATGGATGGATGGGAGGATGGTGGATGGATGGGTGAATGGATGTGAGGATGGATGGATATTGGATGGGTAGATAGATGTGAGGATGGATGGGTACTGGAAGGGTGGATAGATGGGAGGATGGATGGATATTGGATGGGTGGATGGATGGGAGGATGGATGGATATTGGAAGGGTGGATGGATGGGAGGATGGATGGATATTGGATGGGTGGATGGATGGGAGGATGGATGGATATTGGAAGGGTGGATAGATGGGAGGATGGATGGATATTGGAAGGGTGGATGGATGGGAGGATGGATGGATATTGGAAGGGTGGATGGATGTGAGGATGGATGGATATTGGATGCGTGGATGGATGGGAGGATGGATGGATATTGGATGGGTGGATGGATGGCTGGGAGGGTGGATGGATGGATGGGAGGATGGATGGATATTGGAAGGGTGAATGGATGGGAGGATGGATGGATATTGGATGGTGGATGGATGGGTGCAAAGCTCCCCTAAGAGCCACAAGCAGCCCTACAGCTGATTCCAAGCCCCTCCACAGCGCAAGCCCGAATCTGACACCCCCGGGACGTTGACATTTTGTAGGCGCACGGCTGTGAGACAGGATGTGATTCATCCCATCCCAGGCCTTCCACCGGGAGGAAGGAAACGGGCGCTCGGATCCGGGACCAAATTTAACTCCATCCTCCAACTCCCCCCCAACCACTCACAGGCACGCACGCTGGGCCCGCCGCCGCCCTCCCCCCCCCCTCCCCCGGGCCCAGCCAGCCAGGGTCGCTGCTGGGGTTTCTCCACCCCACGCCCCTCTAAACACGGCCAGGAGAGCCAGCGGCCCTCAAAGAGGGGGTGCGCCTGCGCGAGGCTGCCGTCCTGGCCCCAGGGGACCACGAAGGAGAACGGAGACCCCGGGAACCACCATCTGCACACAAGGCTGGTGAAGATCTGCACCCTGATCCCCGGCCGGGGGGGGGGGGTGCAGCAGCCTCGGGGAGCTGACCTCACCTGGTGGGGCTGGAGCCCTGCCCTGCCCTGCCCTGGCCGGAGACCCTGGCTGTGTGCTCTTGGGAAGATGGCTCCACCTCTCTGGGCCTCCAGTCCCTCGAGGGGTGACCTTGCTCCCCGACCTGAATTGTGGGGGGGGGGAGTGTGCCGATTAAAGGCAGGGTGGGGGAGGACAGATGCTGGGGTGCAATCTGCTTAAGCCACTCCCCACCCCCAGATCCAGCCCAAGTTCCCCACAGGCCCCCTCTAGGCCCCAGCCCACCCCAGGCGGCCTCTCCTGCTGCGCGTGGAGGCCTCTCCTCACCCCAGCCCCACCAGCCCCGGGCCTCAGCATAGGACTCTAGCTCCAAATGGGGTGACAGCGGGGTCTTACACAGGTGGCACTGGATCTGGGGGGCCGTCATTCCATGACTGCTGTCCTCACAAGGGGTAAAAAGGCCCAGCATTCAGCCACAAGCCAGGAGATGGCAAGATCGCGGCAGCGCAGGAAGTCCGAAGAAGCAAGGTCGGGCTGCAGCCCGGGTCAGGCCCCTCACACGGGGCCTGTAAATATTTCCTGGGAGGAGCCCGGTGGGGTGACTCACACCTGTAATCTCAGCTGCTCGGGGCAGACATCGGGAGGATCAAAGTTCCAAGTCACCCAGGAGGAAAACTTGGCACAGCTTCATCTCAACCTACCAGCCTGATGTGCTGGCTCTCGCCTGCCACCCAGCTATGCGGAGGGCAGAAGTACAATAAGGACCGAGGTCCAAGGCTGACCTGGACAAAAAGCTCAAGATTCAGCCTGAAAAATACACTAAAAGCGAAAGGGCTGGGGGCCTGGTTCAAGCACTAGAGCACCTGCCTCGCAAGTGTGAGGCCCTGAGTTCAATTCCCCAGCACCACCCAGAAAAGGTCCCTGTCACTGTGCACATGGGGAAACTGAGGCTGGCCACCTCACGTTCCCGGCCACCCAGGGATCCACTACAGCCCCACCGTATGACAGGGTCCGCCCTGCGTAACGGGGTCAGGGCCTGAGCACCCGTAAAACTTCCAGCAGCCCCGTCTGTGCCCGCCGTGGACACATCCATTTAGTAGACGAGGAAACTACGCAGGAGGAGGTGATTCAAACCCAGGTCCAGCTGGGCCCATCCCGACACCAGGCCCTGCTCAGCCCCTGCTGCCCACGCAGGCCCCAGGCCCCTGCACAGACCCACACACACACCCCTCCCCAAACGGCGAGGCCCAGACGCAGACAGCAGCGAGGGCGGCCGTCCAATGCCAGGCCTGGAATCCTGCCACGGTCCACCGTGGGATCGGGGGACGGGCTGCGATGTGGGCCACGGGGCCCCCAGGGGACGATGGGCCAGCCCGCCGAGCCCGCTGCCCGGCGCCGCGGCCTCGGGGAGCGGCGGGGAGGGACCGGGCCCTGGAGACCGGGGGCGAGGCCCGCCGAGCTGCCCTGCACCTCGCCCGCTGCCGCCGGACATGGCACCTGCCCTGGCGTGGCGCACAGAGGCCACCCGGGAGCCCCGGGGGGAGGGGTGCGAGCAAAGACGGTGCATGGAAACGGGAAACGGTGCCTACCCCCAGACGGACACCAGCCCCGCCCCTGGGTCTCACATTGGGCCCCAGCCAGTCTGGACCGCGATCCTCCTGTGCACACTTCCCATCCCACTGGGATGACAAGCGTGCCCCACCATGCCCGACTGTTTCTGTTAAGATGGGGTCTGGAGAACTATGTTTCCAGGACTGGCCTTAACCAAGATCCCCTTGATCTCAAGTAGCTAAGATTACAGGCATAACCCACTGTGACAGGCTTATTTCCATTAAAAACAAAACAAAACAAAACGGGCGCCCGGTGGCTCACGCCTGTATCCTAGCTATTCAGGAGGCTGAGATCTGAGGATCACGGTTCAAAGCCAGTCCGGGCAGGAAAGTCCAGGAGACTCTTACCGCCAATAAACCACTAGAAGACCGGAAGTGGCGCTGTGGCTCAAGCAATAGAGCGCTCATCTTGAGATGAAGAGCGCAGGGACAGCGCCCAAGCCCAGAGTTCAAGCCCCACGACCAACAAAAAGAAAAGGGTCTAGAGATTGACCTCAGTGGTAGAATTCTTTGCTTAGCATAGGTTAGACTGTGAGTTCGAGTCCAGCAATACAATAAATAGTATCTGTCTATCTGTGCGCGCACACGCGTGTACTTGAAATGTGGCGTGTCTATAAAGGAGTAGTACTCAGGCATAAAAAAGGAATGTCATACCCCGATCTCCTGCTTCTCAGTCAAAGAAGTGGGTCACAAAAGACCACGGGCCACACAAATCCACTCAGATGAAATGTCCAGGTCAGACTAGTCCCCTGAGGGCGGCTCAGCGCTGCGCCATGGGCCACAGGGCTGGAATTGCATTCTGTGAGCCTAGCAAGGTTCAAAAACTTGATCCCAGTACTAGCTGCCCCTGTGTGTGAAAACCACCAAAACCACTGAATTATACAACTTGAATCAGATGGTATGCAAACACTATCTCACTAAAACAGTTATTTAAATAGTTATTTAAATCATTATTTAAATAGAAAAATAGCCAGGCGCTCACGCCTGCAACCCTAGCTACTCAGGAGGCTGAGATCTGAGGATCATGGTTCAAAGCCAGCCCGGGCAGGAAAGTCCATGAAACTCTTTTTCTTTAAATTTCTTTTGGTCAGTCATGGGGCCTGAACTCTGGGCCTGGGCGCTGTCCCTCAGCTCTTCAGCTCAAGGCGAGCACTCCACCACTTGAGCCACAGCGCCACTTCCAGTTTTCTAGTAGTTTATCGGAGGTAAGAGTCTCACGGACTTTCCTGCCCGGGCTGGCTTTGAACCGTGATCCTCAGATCTCAGCCTCCTGAGTAGTAGGATTACAGGTGTGAGCCCGGCTCCATGAACCTCTTATCTCCAAGGAACCACCAGAAAACCAGAAGTGGAGCCATGGCGCAAGGGGTAGAATGATAGCCTTGAGCAAAAGCGCTCAGCACCAGGTCAAGTTCAAGCCCCAGGACCAGAAGAAAAGGGAAAAAAAGCTGAAAGGAAGCCATGGTGGCAGGGCAGCTGGAGGCGGCGGTGGAGGCGGCGGTGGCTGGGCCCAGAAGGCACCTCCTTCTCCACATGCACCCCGGCGACGTTCACCTGTGCAAGCCCTGCCCGGACCCGAGCAGGTTCACAGGTGCGGTGTTCACCGAGGGATCTGGCAGCACTTAAACAGGAGGCCTGGGACACGGCTAACACCAGGGTCCTGGGGAGCCAAAGCCCCGGCACTGGGGCATCGCGGACAAGGGAAAGCTGCAGGGCCATCCCGGGAGGGGCTCCTGGGGCGCCTGCCTCCCCTCGCCCACGGGGAGCCGGCCCAGAGCTGCCGCTTCCACTGACAGCCTGGGACCACACAGGCAGAAGCCGTAATTGGCACGGATCCCACACACCATGATGCACACGTGTGCACGTGCGCACACGCGCACACACGCACACACACACACCCTATAAAGAACGGGATACACTGTGGTATTACTAGCAGTGATTATGATGCCTGAGGCAGACTCAGTGAATTTACTGAGATGATGCATATGTTGGGTTCAGGCTCAGTCAGCTCAGCTCTCAGTGGACTCAGGCTCAGTCAACACTGCTAGTAATGGACTCAGGCTCACTCAGCACAGCTGTAAGTGGACTCAGGCTCAGTCAACACTGCCAGTAATAGACTCGGGCTCAGTCAGCACTGCTCTCAGTGGACACAGGCTCAGTTAGCACTGCTAGTAATGGAATCAGGCTCACTCAGCCCTGCTGTAAGTGGACTAAGGCTCAGTCAACAATGCCAGTAATAGACTCAGGCTCAGTCAGCTCTGCTCTCAGTGGACTCAGGCTCCGTCAGCACTGCCGTTGTCAGTGCAGATGTGCTGGGTGAGAAAGCAGTTGGGGAGGCACTGAGCACACACCTGCCCGAGAGCGGTCTGCACACAGTATGGCTGGCGACCCTGCTGGCTGAGCCTACATCGCCTCGTTCCACACAGGGGAAAGTGCACTTCAGTCATGCAAGATCACAGGGCTAGCGGTGCAGAGCGATGTCCCCGCGCCCCGCTCACCTGTGAGGGCACGCCATCGCCTCTCCCGGCCCTGCGGCTCCCCAGGCCCTTTCTTCTCTGGCCTCCGGTCCCCTGGGCTGCCAGACCTGGAGGCAGCGTCTGCCTTGTCCCTGTTCCCCGGGGCAGAGCCGGTCCTCCGGAAGCGGCGGCGGCTCCAGGCTGGAGAGCTCAGCTTACTCGGCCACCTCCGGGCCCTGGGCGGCCCGCAGCTTTGCCTTGGCGGGGGGCCAGGCCTGGGCAGGGACAGGAAGGCTGGGTGATAGTGATCGGGCTGGCTGGTGAGGGCCGTGTGCAGGTGGGGGCAGGGCTAACCCCAGGGGGGTCCTCATCACCACAGGCCATGGCCACGGGATGGAACTGACCCCCAAGTCACGCAGGACTGGACCCCACGCCCCCAAGAGCCACGCACGTGGTCTGTGCCCCCAAGACGCGGAGCACAGTCCGATCGCTCAGAGCCCGAGCCGAGCGCCGTGGTGCAAGCCTGCCACCCGCAGCAGAGCAGCTGCTGTGATCGGCCATGGCCCCCGGCTGGGGTGAGTCAGGCCTCAGCGCTGGGGACACTTGGTGGACCCCACACCCCGGCGGCAGCTGGGGACCAGGGCTGGCACCTGCTCTGCGGGGTCCCCTGGGATTCTGGACATTCCCAAAGTCCCCCCCCGCCCCAGTTT
Source organism: Dipodomys spectabilis (assembly GCF_019054845.1). Lineage (NCBI taxonomy): Eukaryota > Metazoa > Chordata > Mammalia > Rodentia > Heteromyidae > Dipodomys > Dipodomys spectabilis. The sequence continues at coordinate 60,023 of NW_024871503.1, forward strand.
TTGGCTGCTCAGCCTTCCCCACCAGCTCTGCCTTTGAAATGAGTTCAAGGGGGGAAAGGGGGGGCTGGGGTCAAGACAGGATAGAAGCCAGCCCAGCCGGCCCTGGGGCCCCCCCAGCCTGTCACCCAGATGCTTCACACCCCAGTCCTAAAGTGCTCCAACGCGACTGGCTCTAAACTGAGAGCCAGTGGCTCACGCCTGTAATCCCAGCTACTCCGGAGGCTGAGACCTAGAGGATCACAGTTTGAGGCCGGTCCAGGCAGGAAAGTCCACTAGCCTCTGATCTCCACTCGGTGGGGAGACAGGGGTGGGGGGCAGGCTGGGTCTGGGGGCCTCCACCAGTGCAAAGGTGGAAGGAGCCTTGTCGCTGGGGAGGGGCTGTTTCTCCTGAGGGGTCCGGGCCCTCTGCAGCCCTCTGCAGAGCTGGACTTCGTAGCCCCAGCCGGTGGCGGGGGCGGCTCTGCCTCCCTGAGCCCATTTCCAAGACTACAGAGGGCTTCACCATACCAACCGCCTGAGATACTGAGGATCTGGTGAGAGGCGACACCACCCAGCACCCAGCACCCAGCACACCCAGCACCCAGCACCCAGCACCCAGCACCCGCCTGGCCGCAAAGCCAGCACCGCAGGAAGCTAGCACCGGCAAGTGCTGCTCTTCTACGCTGGCATTATAAAGGACGGGTAAGGATTCTTCCAGAAGGTACAGCAGCATAATGTCTGCCATCTACTATCCAGTTGCCCTTTTAGTAAAAAGAGAGGGAAGGAGGGACAGAAGACAGAAGGAGGGAAGGAGGAAAGGAGGGAGGGAGGGAGGGAGAGAGGGAGGGAGGGAGGGAGGGAATGGGGAGAGGGAGACAGAGACAGAAAGGCTCAAGAGGGAAGGGACTCTCCCAGGACACACAGCAAAGAAGCAGGCAGGTCCAGGGCCTCAGGAGGCCTGGAACTTTCTAGGACATTCTATGTGCTCAGTCACAGCCATGCACAGGGGAGAGGAGGCCGGGGCGCCAGGCCTCATGCCGCCCAGCAGGCAGTAGCCGCCCGGCCCGGGCTGGTGCCAGGGAAGGGCAGGCGGCGGAGCTCCGGGGGCAACGCTGGTGTCCCCGGCCCCCGGCAGGGCCTCACCCACATCAGGCAAACACGACAGAGGCCAGAGGCCAACCCCACGAGGAAGCAGGATGAAAACGGAAGAAGCCGGCAGGACAGCCAGCACGGCGCCTGCCCAGCCCAGGCCTCGGAAAACACAGCTGCGGCCGGGCCTGGTGGAGCATGCCTGCAGCACCAGCCACTCAGGAGGCTGAGACTGGAGGACCGCGTTCAAAAAAAGCCGGCCAGAAAGGCCGTGAGACGCTTATCCTTTGTGCCAGCTTGGAGCAAAAAAAAAGCCCAGGGACAGCACGCAGGCTGTGAGTTCAAGCCCCGGGAATGACCCAAAACTTGTGAGGGCTCAGCAGCCAGGACAGGAGCCGGCCGGCCCACGCACCTCGCTTCGCCTCCACCACCTCCAAGGGGAAAGATGACGAACCGCACAGAGAGGTGGAGCAAGCCGGCTTAGGCCACACAGGAAGCCAGGCCTGAGCCAACCAGCTCCCACCACAAACCAACCCGGGACCATTGCCCCTCCCCAGTACATTCCACCTGCCCCAAGCCGGCACAAGTCCCCAAGCTTCCACCAAGTGCCTGGCTGGGTCGGGCCAGGGTTGCTGGGTCAGGACTGGGAAGGCAGCAGAGAGGAAGAGCATGTCAGCTCAGAAGCATCTCCAGCTTCACCCCTGCCTTTCAGGCGCTGTGCCTTTCAGCAAGGGATGCAACCTCTCTGAGTGGTGCTCGACCGCTTGAGCCAGGCTTCCCTCTCCGATTTTTGCCAGTTATTTGGAAATGGGCGTCTCATGGACTTTTCTGCTGGGGTTAGATTCAAACTGTGATCCTCCAGATTGTAGGCTGGTTATAAGCCAGAGCCACTGGTGCCCAGCTAGAGCTGGGATTTGAGTCCAGGCAGCCTACCTCCAAGCTCCTCACCTGTTCCCACCTTGTGCCAGCTGGTGCCAGCCAGTCAGAACACTCTGTCCTGTGCCAGCCATCCCTGAGGCTGTAGGGACATGTTTGTTGCACAGAAATCCCCGATGGATACAATATTTCCAGCACGCGCTATGTAGCTGGCCATGCTTCCCTTCAGTCCCTGGCAGGATGGGTTAAAAATGAAGTGACAGAAGCGGCCACCTTTCCTGCGGTGCAGTCAGAGACTCTGGGCCAGGGACCTGGGCAGGTTGGAGAAACTCGCAATACTCTTTATCCCAACCCCAATGGCTCAGGGATAACTCATGTCCTACATATCACGCAAGTTATAGAAAAAACCGGAAGAGCCATCGGCACTGGTGGCTCATGCCGGTCATCCTAGCTACCCAGGAGGCTGAGCTCTGAGGATCACGGTTCAAAACCAGCCTGGGCAGAAAAGTCCCCATGAGACTCTGATCTCCAATGAACCACTCAAACACCGGAAGTGGCGCTGTGCCTCAAAGTAGTAGAGCGCTCGCCTGGCGCACAAAGTGGTTGAGGGGCAGAGCCCAGGCCCGGAGTTCAAGCCCCATCTCCACCGACAAAAATAAGATTTAAAAAAAAAGCCAGGGGATGGCTCAAGTGGTAGAGTGCCTGCCAAAAGCGCAAGCCCTGAGTGCAAACCCTAGCACTGCAGGAAAAGAGGTACAACGTTTAGCAGATAATCAGCTGAGTGTGGTCTTGGAGAAAGACAGACAGACAGACAAGACAGAGACTGGGGCCCAAGAGAGTGCAGGCTGAGGAGGGGCGGGGGCATCTGGTGACCCGGCGTGGCTCTGGGCTTGTCCCCTGCCGCTGACAGTGACAGGTGAACACAGCGAAGGTCACAGGCCACACGTGCTTTGGCAACACAACTTCCGCTCGCAGTGGCCACGGAGCGCGCTAGACAACATCGCAGAGGGCACTTGACTCCCTAACTCCTGCTCTAGAGTCCAGTCCCCCTCGGCCTGCGTGCCCGCCCCCCACGCAGCCCGCGGGGGCGGGGGGTCCCGGGGCCAGGGGAGCCTCTGAATTTTCACAAGCCCGGAGCCTGCCTGCAAAAGACACTCCATAAAACATGCGTGGCACCCAAGGGGGGAAAAGGACAGAGGGGCAACCGTGCCCGCCGCGGCCTCCCTCACTCCACTGGAGTTAGAGGACTGCATGGCCCGGAGGGGGTGGCTTCCATGCGGCAAGAGGCTCTGGGTTCAAATCCCAGCACCTCCACTCCCAGCTAGGGGGTGTGTGTGTGTGTGTGTGTGTGTGTGTGTGTGTGTGTGTGTGTGTGTGTGTGTGTGTGTGTGTGTGTGTGTGTATGCACATAGGTCTATCCTGAGGCTTGAACTCAAAGCCTGGCCTGGTGCACACCAGCAATCCCGGTGCACACCAGCAATCCCGTGTGCTCAACACGCCCTGGGGGCTGGGCCGGCCACTCAGGGCCAGGCTCCCCGGGACGGCTGTCCCTTCCCCTCGCCTGGCCCCTCCCCGGCTTGTCCTTAAGGCTCAGCTCAGGTGTCACCTTTGGTCCCCACACATGTGCAGGTGCACACACACACGCACACACACACACACCCAGGCTGGGCCAGGTGCCCCCTGCCTGGAGCACTCCCCCTAGACAGGCTGTGGTGACGAGAATAAGTCACGCCGCCCCCCCCACCTGTGATCCCTCCCCCACACACCTGTGATCCCACCGTGTGGACCCTCAGCCCCACACCGCCACCATCCGCCACCAACCACCTCCTCACCCTGCCTGCCTGCTCTGTATATTTGGCAGCTGAGTCTTAAATACAAGCACCCTGCCCAGAGCCACAATCAGGAAGGCCCACCTCCTCCAGGAAGCCTCCTCCAGGAAGCCTCCTCCAGGAAGTCTCCTCCAGGAAGCCTCCAGGGTTTGCTCTGGCTCCACTGCACCAGCCTCTGCCTCTCCTACCCTCCACCCTGGTGGCTCCAAATAACCACAGAGTGCATGCTGGGAGTGAGCCCCCCACGGGGGGCTCCAGAGACCTGGCTGTGTGAGTAGGGGAGGAGGGCACCCCACCACTCCCCAGGGACTTCCCAGGCCCCGGGTGGGCAACACGGGTGTGCATACAGCGGCGCCAGGGCAGGTCTGCGGAGCTGAATGAAATACCAGCTTCTGAATGAGCCAGATCGAGATCCACATCGCCAGTGGCTTTCGCACCACTGCCGGCCCTGCTCCAAGTCCAACCCGCCAGATTCTCCCAGCACCCCCTCAGCCCCCACCTTCTCCACCAGCCTGGGCCACAGAGAGCCTTCTGCAGTGCCCCACTGCCCAGGAATAAAGTCCACATCGCTAAGCATGGCCTCTCCTGGCCAACACCCCATGTCTCCGGCCTACTGCCAGCGTGGGCTCAAGCTCTTCCATCTTTGGGGTCCATGCTGCACAACTCTGCCCCCCCACAGCTAGCACACTGTCCAGGAAACCAAGCTCCCTGAATTCCAACCTGCTCCAGCTGCAGACACAGCCCTCAACTCCCACCACATCTGCCCTGTCTACACCAACACCATGCCCTTTATAGACTGGCTACCAGCCTCCTCTTTGATCCACCATCCTGAAATAGCCGATGGAAAGAAGGAAGGAAGGAGGAAGGGAGGGAGGAGAAGGGAGGAAGGGAGGGGGGAGGAAGGGAGGGAGGGAGGGAGGGAAGGAGGCACACACATCTCAGGCAATCCCAGATCTTTCTCTGAGTTAGCTGGAGACAGGATAACAAATGGTCAGCAGGACCCGCCCTCAGCCCCCGAGGGGAGGTGCCAGATCAGAGCCAGCCAGCGGGAGACAGCAGGGCCAGGGCAGCCGGACCGCTCCAGAGCTAGACCCTCCATCACCGGGGAAGGCAGATCGGGTCCTGGAGTACCACGGACTAGGACCACACATCTATTGCCTGTAGTAGCTGCTCAATCAACTTTGGGGGTGGGGGAAGCTGCCAGCCTGGGCAGCACCGCAGGAAGGACCCTGGGCTGGGAAGCTGCACCGGCAGGAAGCGTGCAAATCCTTCCAACTCCTTTCAAGACGGATGTCAAAAAAAAACAAAGGAACAAGGAGACCAGGGCCATGTCAACCCCGCAACTGGAAGGGAGGGAGGGAGGGAAGAAAAGGAAAGGGAAAGGGAAAGGGAAGGGAAAGGGAAGGGAAGGGAAGGAAGGAAGGGCCGGGGTCCTGGGGTGATGGGGCCGTGGGTGTGCAGAGGGGAACTTGGCCCAGGGACCGGGGCGCCTCCTCCCAAAGCCCGGGTTACTGATTACCCGCCCCGGGGCTCCTCTCCACCGGAGGAGGGGCCTGGAGGGGCAGCTGGCTGGCCAAGTTAAACACCCAGCGGGGCAGGGGAGGCGAGGCGGGGCGCCCCGGCTGACAGCCCCGGACCCCGGGTCTCCCCCGGCCAGCCCCCCTCCCCGAGGCGGGGTCCCCCGCCCCACCCCATTTTGTTCAGCAAAGATGGTCAAGGTCACCGAGAAACTTCAAAGAAAACCTTTCCTTTGCAACAGGTTCAGTCCGTTCCGGGCCGGGCTGGGGCCGGGGGCCGGGGAGGGGAGGCCGGGGAGGGGAGGCCGGGGCGGGGAGGCCGGGGATCGGAGGCCGGGGAGGGGAGGCCGGGGATCGGAGGCCGGGGATCGGAGGCCGCGCGGGGGGCGGAGGTCCCGGCCCCGCCCCGCCCCCGGTCCCCGGTCCCCGGCGGGACCCCCGAGCCCGGCTCCGCCCGCGAGGCGCCCGCGCCCACTCGGGGTCTCCGGCCCGCACGGACGTCGGGATCCCCACGGGCCCAGGACGGGATCCCCGGAGATCCCCGGGCCCCAGACCACCAGATCCCCGCGGCCCGGCCGGAGGGGGGGCCGGGATCCCCCCCGGGATCCACGCCCGCGGCTCCCGCTCCCGCGCGCCCGGGGATCCGCCGGGTCCCCGCCTCTTCCTCCGCCAACTTTGCCAACTTTCCTCCCCCGGGCCTGGCCGGCCAGGAACTCGGCGGCCCCGGCCCGCCGCCGCCCCCCCGCGCCGCGGAGGCCGGGGACCCGGGGACCCCGAGCCCCCGGGCGCGCCCCCCGCCTCGGCCCCCGCCCCCCGCGCCGCCACCTACCCGGAGCCGCGCGCGCCCGCGCCGCGCCGCCACCTGCCCGCCGCCGCCGCACCTGCCCGCGCGGCGCGCGCAGCCGGGCCTGCGGGGGGCGGGGCCTCGCGCGGGAAGCGCCCCGTCGCCACGGCGACCGCGGCGGGCGGCGCCTGCGCGCCGAGGCCCCGGACCCAGCGCGGCCGCGGATCCCGGCCCGCCCGCGGGCGCCGGGCTCGGGGCCGCCCCTGCGGGTCAGAGGTCGCAGGGTCTCCGATCCGGATCGGCCTGCGCGCGCGCGCGGGGCCGGCGCCCCCTCCCGGCCGGGAGGGGCGGCTGGAACTACAGGCGGGCGCCGCGGCGCCCGGCCGGCAGCGCGTCCCCGGCCGCTCCCCCCTCCCAGGCCGGGTCTCCCGGGCTCGGTGGGCCCGGCCCCCCGCCCAGCCACGGCCGGCGCCCAGCTCTGGGCCCGGGCAGGAGATGGCGGGGACGAGGGGCCAAATCTAAACAATGTAACGGCCCCTGGCTCGTCATCTGCTGTGCTTTGTTGCTGCTGTAGAGAGGGTCCGGGAAGGGGCTCGAACCCACGGCCGACCCCCGCGCCCGGGACAGGCCGGGCACGGAGTCGGTGCCCAAGGCAGACAGGCCGCTCCCCTCCCTCCTCCCTCCCGGCACACACGTCGCGGGGGGGGGCGGGGGCGCAGCCCAGATGCGTCCCCGTCCTGCCCGCCACCTCCACCCGCATCCGCAGCCGCCAGCCCTTCTTCCCTGAGCGGGTGGGGAGAGGTAAACTACAACTCCCAGCGTCCTCCTGGTCCGCGAGGGCGGGACTTCCTGGGAGGGGAGGGCTCTCCCCCCACACCCCGTCCCTCGGCCTCCCCTTGCATTCCCGAGTCCTGGGAGCCAGCACACACCCGGGGATTATCCCCTGGGTGAGCGGCCGCTGGCTCCTCCTTGCTGCACAGCCAGCCCCGACTCTGCTGGTCTGGAGGCCCGAGCGCAGGCCTCCTCCCCTCAGAGTCTCAGAATCCCGCCTCCTCCAGGGAGCCGGGCCTGGGGAGGCCTGGACATCAGCCGGGCCCTCAGCCTGCGGCCACTGAGACCAGGGCCCGGATCAGAAACCGCATGGCTTCCATCCGTGTGACTTTAAACAGCCCCACCCGCGGGAGCCCACGGGCAGACAGCTCGGCCAGGCCCAGGTGGGGTGGGTGCTGTTACCTGTTTAGTCTCTCCAGCATTTCACCTGCTCCTTGGAGGTGAGACGCGTATCTGCTTTGCAACGCTTCCCGTCAGCGCCAGCACGGCCTGGGCCACGTCCCTGGGGGACGCCTTGGCCCTCTGCTGTCTGTCATTAGCTTAATGACAGCGTGTAGCTGAGGTCCTAATGCTAGCCTCGGGTCCACCCAGACACGCTCCCCGGTGACCCAGGGAGGCCACGTAACCGGAAACCTCTGACCATCTTGCAGGTGACCTGCCCGTTGCTTTTCTGGTCTCACCTGCTAGACCGTAAGTTCACTCACTGCCGCAGAAACCAGCTCAGCATCGGAGCCAGAGCCACCACCTCACCTAGCCATCAAATTCAGTGTGGAATCGTTTTTCTGTTCTTCCATCCCAGGTTGCCTGGGATCCTAATGCAAACTATGGTTTCTAGAAGCCCAGTGCTGGCTGCGCTGTCTCTTTAAACCTTGCAGCCCTCTTAATTAACTCCCTTTTATGCAAGAGGGATCTAAGGCCCAGAGAGGTTAGGCAAATTGCTCAAGGTCACACAGATGGAATCTCTTGTCTGGCTCCCTTGGAAAACAGGGCCTGAGGCAAGTCTTACCTTCACTTGCTTTTAAGGATGGAAGGAAAGGGACTTGGAGGTGGGGAAAGAGACCTAGAAAAGATTGCCTTAGAGCAAGCCTGGTGTAGTGACACACACCTGTAATCCCCTGCCTATTATGCAGGACTATGGGTTCAAGGCTTATAGGAGGAGCCTGAGCTAGGTAGGGAGACTGTGTCTGAAAAATAAATCATTTGTTTTTAATTTGACAAACAGCCAGATGGTGGTGGCTCACACCTGTAATCCTAGCTACTGGGGGGGGGGGGGGGGGGAGGGGCGGGATGAGATCTGAGGATCGTGGTTCAAAGCCAGCTCTAGCAAGAGTCCAACTGACTCACCTCTAATTAACCAGCTGGATGGGGAGGTGGGGTTTCACTGGTAGAGCACCAGCCTTGAGTACAAAAACTCAGGGGCAGCACCCAGATCCTGAGCTCTAACCTGACTTCAGGGAATTCATGACCTCCAGGAAAGAGCTGCCAGACTACAGAAAAATACATAAGCCAGTGCTACGCACTTGAAATAGGAGGGCCAAAGAAAGACAGGAGAGCAAGACTTCCTGAGCCTGGTGTTTAATCACAGATCAGCTCAGCCCTCGTGCTGTCCCCTGCCTGGGAAATCCCATATCCTTGCCCCTCCCCCACTGAGGCCTGCTACTCCCTCTTTGCCAGCAGCCTGAGTGAAAGTGATCTTGGGACCTGGGAAGGAAAACACACACACACACACACACACACCTGCTATCACGTGTCCTGGCTTTGTTTGCATACCCGAATCTTTCCCTCAAAAGGAAAGAGACCTTTTCTAAGCTTGAATTTCTGTTCAGAGCTGGATCAGAGGAGGCAGCTGATCAGGAGAGAGTTGATCTGGAAGGATCCACCACCTAGGTGAGGAGGGGTGGGAGAAGTGGGGCCGGGCCTAAGCGCTGTCCAGGGGCCATCACGAGCCCTGGTGGTTTCAGGAGCCTCTAAAATTACATAGCCGTGGTGGTGAGAGAAGGCAAAATGGAGTCTGTGTGGAGAGTGCAAGTATGATTTTAAATCAGCTTCAGTTTCATTGGAGTTTGAACCAAAGGCCTCGCACTGCTAGATAAACTCTACCATTTGTGCCGAACACTCCACCCTTAAATCTCCTAATGGCAAGCCCTATGTTCTTTCCCAATGTGAAGTCTGGCTAGTCTAGGACAAGGCTGTTCTTTTGTCGGTGGGGAAACTGAGTCTCAGGACCCCTACATAATTTGTCCCCGGTGGCACAGCCAGCTTGCTTGGACATCCCAGGCTGAGCAGTAGACAAAGGGATAAAAGAAAGAGTAACTCTCCATCCCCAACCAGCACATGCAGATCTCCTGGATGGGTAGGTAGATGCGTGGGTAGATGGGTGGGAAGACGGATGGATGGATGAATAAATGGATAGAAGGATAAGTGGATGGATGGATGGATGAGTAGATGGACAGAAAGGTGGATAGGTGGATGGATGGATGGATGGATGGATGGGTGGATGGATGGATGGATGGGTGGATGGATGGATGGATGGGTGGGTGGATAGAAGGGTGGATGAGTGGATGGATGGGTAGATAGAGAGTGGGTAGATGAATGGTTAGATGGATAGAGAGACGCTTTGGTGGATTAAGAATGCAGGGATGTAAGTATAGATGGATAGAAGGGTGGATGGGTAGATGGATGGATGGGTGGGTGGATGGATGGGTAGAGGGTGTGTGGATAGTGTTGGGTGGATAGAAACATGGTTTTGTAGATTAAGTGAATGGATGGGTGGATCAAGTGGGCAGGTGGATGGATGGGTGGGGTGGGTAGATAGGAGTGTGGATGCGTGGATGGACCATATTTTTTTTTTTTTGGGTCCGGTCGTGGGGCCTGAACTCTGGGCCTGGGCGCTGTCCCTCAGCTCTTCAGCTCAAGGCTAGCGCTCTACCACTTGAGCCACAGCGCCACTTCCGGCTTTTTGCTTTTGTGGTACTGAGGAATCGAACCCAGGGCCTCAGGCATGCAAGGCACGCGCTCTACCACTGAGCCACCTTCCCAGCCCTATCCTGCATATCTGTCTTGTCCACAAGCTCTAGACTTGAAGAGAGAGGGAGGGAGAGACTTGGTGCCCGCAGTGCATGGTGGAGCTGTGGCCGGGGAGGGTCCCTGCGGCCCGGGCCCGATGGACAGCAGCGCAGAGGAGCTGGGCGCGCGGGGCAGAAGAGCTCATGGACGAATCCCCAGCTCTCCAGGGACTCCTGATGGCCGATTCCTGTTTCTTTGGGGGTGGCAGGGAGCCCCCGCCCCGGGCAGCCCCCAAAGCCCTCAGACCCGTTGGCTATAGAATGAAGTTCTTAGACTGGGTGTGGGCCTTGGGCCCAGGCCCAAGCCTGGCTGTGAGCCCCGTGCGTCACCTGGAAAGCGCGCGCCCGCGTCCGTGCGTGCGCGCCCGTGCGCGCGCGCCCGTGCGCGCGCGTGCGCTGCGTGGGGACCGGGGTGGGCGCAGAGGGGGGGCACGCCGCCCCTCGCGGCTCCCCTGGCGGGGACCCCAGAGCTTGGCAGGGCCAGGCCGAGCCACGGCCTCACCTGCGGGGAATTGCACCCCGGGGTCTGCCTCACCCACGGGAAAGGCTAATTTGGGGAGCAGGGGGACTGTCCCGGTCTCGCCCGCGGGCAGGGGGTCCCAACCCCACGGAGGAAGCCCTGAGCCCCTCCCTCAGCCATGGCTCCGCCCCCCCGCCCCGCGCACGCGCAGTCCTACGGGGAAGCCCCGCCTCCACCTCGCCACGACGCGCGGCCCATCCTGTGGCTGACAAGGTTCCGCCTCTCCCTATCCAGCACCACCGTCAGGGACGTCCTACCCCCCCCCCCGACCCCGGCTCCCCGAGGTTACGTTGGGGAAACTGAGGCCTGAGCTACCCGACAGCTTAGCGCAGGCCCCGCCGCAGGGAAAAGGCCAGGGGCTGCCGGGTGTCCGAGGCCAGGGGTGCTGTCACATGTAAAGGGCCGGCCCGAGTGAAGGACCAGGCCGCAAGCCTAAGCCACGAGCTCCTGGGAGGGCTGGGCTTGGAGTGGCGGATGGATGAGGGATGGACGGGTGGATGGATGGATGAGGGTGGATGGATGGTGGATGAGTGGAAGGATGGATTGAAGTTAAATGGATGGATGGATGGTGGGTCGATGATGGATGGATGTGGATGAGTGGATGGTGGATGATGGATGGATGGTGGATGGATGGTGGATGGATGGATGGTGGATGGATGGATGGGTGGATAGTGGACGATGGATGAATAGTGGATGGATGATAGATAGTGGATGATGGACGGATGGATGGATGGTGGATGGATGATGAATGGTAGATGGATGGATGATGGATGGTGGATGATGGATGGATGATGGGTGATAGATGATGGATGGATGATGGGTGGTGGATGATGGATGATTGATGGTGGATGATGGATGGATGGATGGTGGATGGATGGATGGGTGGTGGATGGGTGATGGATGGTGGATGGATGGATGATGGGTGATGGATGATGGATGCATGATTGATGGTGGATGGTGGATGGATGGATGGGTGGATGGTGGATGATGGATGGATGATGAATGGTGGATGGGCGATGGATGGTGGATGATGGATGGTGGATGGTGGATGATGGATGGTGGATGATGGATGGTGGATGGAGGGATGATGGCTGGATGATGGATGATGGATGGTTGATGGGTGGTGGATGATGGATGGATGGTGGATGATGGATGGATGGATGATGGATGATGGATGGATGATGGGTGGTGGGTGATGGATGATGGATGGTGGATGATGGATGGTAGATGGTGGATGATGGATAGATGGTGGGTGGGTGATGGATAGTGGATGGATGGATGGGTGGATAGTGGATGATGGATGGTGGATGGATGGTGGATGGTGGATGGATGGTGGATGATGGATGATGGATGGATGGATGGTGGATGGATGATGGATAGTGGATGGTGGATGGTGGATGGGTGATGGATGGTGGATGATGGATGGTGGATGGTAGATGGTGGATGATGGATAGATGGATGGTGGGTGATGGATGGTGGATGGATGGATGGGTGGATAGTGGATGATGGATGGTGGATGGATGGTGGATGGATGGATGATGGATGGTGGATGGATGGTGGATGGTGGATGGATGGTGGATGATGGATGATGGATGGATGGATGGTGGATGGATGATGGATAGTGGATGATGGATGGTGGATGGTGGATGATGGATGGATGGTGGATGGTGGATGATGGATGGTGGATGGTGGATGATGGATGGATGGTGGATGGGTGATGGATGGTGGATGATGGATGATGGATGGATGGATGGTGGATGGATGATGGATAGTGGATGATGGATGGTAGATGGATGGATGATGGATAGATGATGGATGGTGGATGATGGATGGATGGAGGATGATGGATGGATGGATGGTGGATGGTGGATGGTGGATAGGTGATGGATGGTGGATGATGGATGATGGATGGTGGATGGTGGATGGATGGATGGTGGATGGTGGATGGGTGATGGATGGTGGATGATGGATGGTGGATGGTGGATGGGTGATGGATGGCGGATGATGGATGGTGGATGGTGGATGATGGATGGATGGTGGATGGTGGATGATGGATGGATGGTGGATGATGGATGGATGGATAGTGGATGGTGGATGGATGGTGGATGATGGATGGATGGTGGATGGGTGATGGATGATGGATGGTGGATGGATGGATGGATGGATGGTGGATGGGTGATGGATGGTGGATGATGGATGATGGATGGTGGATGGTGGATGGATGATGGGTAGTGGATGATGGATGGTGGATGGATGGATGATGGATGGATGGTGGATGGTGGATGATGGATGGATGGTGGATGGGTGATGGATGGTGGATGATGGATGGATGGATGGATGGATGGTGGATGGATGATGGATAGTGGATGATGGATGGTAGATGGATGGATGGTGGCTGGGTGATGGATGGTGGATGATGGATGATGGATGGTGGATGGTAGATGGTGGATAAATGGGAAGCAGATGGATACATGAAGGAAAGTGGGAACCATGAGGGGCGTTGCCTGGCTGTGTGGTGGGCCATGCACAGGTGGGGTGGCACTGTGTATTCTTGGGCCCATCTTCCCAGCTCGGCACTATCAGTTTTGCTGTTGTTGCTCCTCCCACTGAGGCCAGTACCAGCTCCGGCCAGGCGTGGGTGGGGAGGATGCCTTGGGCTCTGACCACCGTGTGAGTCCCGGGCTGGGGGCGCCTGGGTCCCGCAGTGGCCCTGCTAACCTGCCCTTGACCTCCAGGTCACCCACGCTTCCTGATGGTGGGCGGCGTGAGGGCAGCGCTGGGCCTGTCCCTCACCTGCGTCTCGGCTCTCAGCCTGGTCTCGCCTGCCTGGTTCCAGACGCCCACCTTCTCTTTTGGCATCCTCACCTACTGCTCCTGGCCCCCGGGGGACAGCCGAAACCAGAGCTGTGCGGCCTTCAGGTCCCTAGACGACATTCCTGGCTTTGCCTGGAAGGTGAGACCTGCCGTTTGCAAGTCACCAGGCTCCCAGGGACCCGTGAAACCCTCCAGCCTAGAGGCCCAATACCCAGACAAGAGGTTCTGAAGCTCCTTTCCTCACTGGTGCCCCAGTGCCTTTGAACATCCACTAAAGCCTCTTTAGAACTGAGCACACAACTTCTTCACCCTAGCCGCCTTTCAGAAACACCCATGAAACGTTGCAAACATGCCAGTCTGGCCTCTACTAGAGGCTCCAAAGGTGTAGGGTGAGGTGGAGTGTGGCACCCTGTGTTTCACGATGATTCTGAAGGCAGCTACCAGCTCTTGGGTAAATCAAGAGGAAATGGTACCCATTCATTAGGACTCTATACTGCCACCTGCTGGAAAAATCACAGCCATCACTCTGAGAATCTAGGAGGGTGCACCCCAGGCTCTGAGATGTGCAGTACACAACCTACCTGGAAAGCTAAGGCCTGGTTGTGTTGCACGTTGCCAAAATCAACAACAGGGTGGACACTTAAGTGCTTTTCGGGCATATAATACAGACAGGGCCAGGTGGACACTGGGTCTGAATCTCACATCCAGACCACAGTTTACCAGTAGCAGAGGGAAGAGGGCAGCTCAGAGCTCCTGGGGTGTGTGTGTGTGTGGGGGGGTGCTTAGTAGCTGCTCCTGCAGCAGCGGCTCCACCCTGTCTCCCGGCCAGGTCTCAGTCGTGCTGCTCCTGGGCGGCTGGCTCCTGCTAGGCTGCAGTGCTGCCCTCCTCCTGTCCTGGGCCCTGGCCCCCAAAGGGCTGTGTCCAAGGAGCGGCACCGGCCCAATGCCGGGGATCCAGGCAGCGTCAGGTAAACCCACCGCACATACACAGTAAGATGGAATGAATGGACGAAGGAATGAATGCACCTGTGAGCAGTCTGCTTCTTAGGTCAGAGCTCAAAGATTCCTGCTAGTTTAAGCAATTAAGAAATGGGGAGGGGCTGGGAAGGTGGCTCAGTGGTAGAGCGCTTGCCTCGCATGCATGAGGCCCTGGGTTCGATTCCTCAGCACCACATAAGCAGAAAAAGCCGGAAGTGGTGCTGTGGCTCAAATGGTAGAGCGCTCGCCTTGAGCTGAAGAGCTGAGGGACAGTGCCCAGACCCAGAGTTCAGGCCCCACGACCGACCAGAAAACAAAAAAAGAAATGGGGAAAGGTAGACACTTTAATGCTGCTGCCCACACCTGTCCGGGGCCCACCCGGTTTGAAGGACCTGTCCCCCATGGGTTCCCTTCCCTCCTTCCACTCAGCATCATCTTCACCAGGGCCATGGTACTGTACAGTCGGGCAGGTCACACTCCACACAGCCGTGCCCATCCCCACCTGTCATCTGAGCCCCTCCCCCACCTCCCTGGTGCCACCTCCCGCCACCCCCCACCCCCCCAGCCAGCCCCGAAATCACTGGACCAACAGGTCTTGCTCTGAAGATGAAATGGGATCAGGCCAGGGGGCCTGGATGACCTGTCCCTGCAAACCCGAACAGCTCCTCCCCTGTCTGCACCCCCCGCCTCTCCCCCCCCCCAGCCTCCTCTCTTCCCCTGCTCCAGGCTCAGGGCGCTCCAGCCCCCAAGGTTGGCTCTCTGTGGCTTACGCACCCCAGCCCTGAGATCTCTCTGCCAGTTCTTCCTGTGTCAGACTCCCAGCTTCACCCAGGGCTCTGCCCAGACCAGGCCACTGCGCTGAGCTCGGGTCACCTCACAGGGCCGCCTCCAACCCTGCTGCCCTGCACTGACACGCCCTGCCCGGGCCTCCTGGTTGTTGAAGACAGCACTGCGTGAGGCCCACGGGCCGGGGCTGCAGCACGCGGCTTCACTGAAGCTCCGCCACCTTCTCCCAACGATCCTTCCACGGCTCCCGTCTCCACATCTGTGACAACACTTTCTCTTCTCCTTCCTTTCTATTTGTTGAGCAGTAGCCATTGTGATGCGGGAGAGGCGGTTCCTCGTGGTTATTTCACTTCTCTAGTAATTAGTGCTGTCGCCCCAACAGCTTGGCGGAATTAGTGCATGAGTGGGTGGGTGAGCAAGTGGATGGCGGATGGGTGAACGGATGGGTGGATAGTGGATGGATGGGTGTGTGGGTGTATGGATATTTGGATGGGTAGGTGGATGGATGGATGGGTGGCTGGCTGGTGGACAGGTGGATGGGATGAGTAGGTAATGGATAGATGGATGGATGGGTGAGTGGGTAAATGGATGGTGGATGGATGAATAGATGGATGAATGGGTGGATGGATGGTGGATGGTAGATAAATGGATGAGTGGATAATGGATGGGTAGATGGACAGATGGATGGTGGATGGGTGGATGGATGGGTGGATGGAAGGATGAGTGGCAGGTGGATGAGAGGATGTGGATGAATGGTAGGTGGATGGGTGGATGTGGATGTGAAGGGATGGTGGGTAAGTGGATGGATGTGGATGGATGGATGGATGGTAGATGGGTGGGTGGTTGTGGATGTGGATGGATGGTGGGTGGATGGATGTGAATGTGGATGTGGATGGATGGATGGTAGGTGGGTGGGTGGGTACATGTGATGAATGGACGGTAGGTGGGTGGGTAGATGTGGATGTGGATGGATGGATGGTAGGTGGGAGGGTAGATGTGGATGTGGAAGGATGGATGGTAGGTGGGAGGATGTTGATGGATGGATGGTAGGTGGGTGAGTGGATGTGGATGTGAAGGGATGGTGGGTAGATGTGGATGGATGGATGGATGGATGGTAGGTGGGAGGATGGTTCTGGATGGATGGTAGGTGGGTAAGTGGGTACATGTGATGAATGGATGGTAGGTGGGTGGGTAGATGTGGATGTGGATGGATGGATGGATGGTAGGTGGGTGGGTGGGTACATGTGGATGGATGGATGGATGGCAGGTGGGTGGGTGGATGTAGATGTGGATGGCAGGTAGGTGGGTGGGTAGATGTGGATGTGGATGGATGGATGGCAGGTGGGAGGGTGGGTAGATGTGGATGGATGGTAGGTGGGTGGGTGGATGTGGATGTGGATGAATGGATGGTAGGTGGGTGGGTGGGTAGACGTGGATGTGGATGGATGGATGGCAGGTGGGAGGGTGGTTGTGGATGGATGGTAGGTGGGTGGGTAGATGTGGATGGATGGATGAATGGATGGTAGGTGGGTGGGTGGGTAGACGTGGATGTGGATGGATGGATGGCAGGTGGGAAGTGGATGGATAATGAGTGGACAGGCAGGAGCCTGGGAAGTGGCGGCGTTGGGAAGTGAGGGGTGGGGCGATCCCCCTGCGCCCCTTGGCAACGCTGGCTGTCTCTCTGCTGCCTGCAGCTGCCATCACCGTCACAGGCCTACTGGTTTTCCCAGCCGCCCTGGCCTCCCCGTTTGCCAAAGAAGCCTGCGGTGTCTCCTCAGTGCAGCATGGCGGGAGGTGCCGGCTGGGCTGGGGCTACGGGACCGCCATGCTCAACGCAGTCCTGACCAGCCTCCTGCCTCTCATTGGGTGGCCTCCCAAAACCAAGGCCCAGGGACGGCCTGTGGTCTTTTCCAGCGACACCCAGAGAATCATCATCGTGCCAGAAATGAGCAAATAGAGCCCCCAAGGAAGAGCAGACAGCGTCCATCCTCCAGCCACATGAAATCCCCACATATTCAGGTTCAAACCCTACCTCTGCTGCTTCCATGCTGTGTGACCTCGAGCCGCACGCTTCACCTCTCTGGAGCCATTGCTTTCTTGTGTGGAGATCCTGCCCATTTCATAAGACCGAGACGCACGATGCAAACAAACCCTCTGCTCTGTGCCCCACGTGGAGCGCTGCCTCCACTAGCTATGGGAGCCTCACATGACAGGAATCTGAGTGTTTATGCAGGGCACCTTGCGCTGGAAGAAACACCCAGATGTTGCTCCAATACTATGTCTTTTCACGGGCTGCTGTGTATGTCTCTGTCTTCCACCCCTGCGTGTAAATCCTCCCTTCTTGGAGGATTTGAACATTGTTTTCCAGGAGACATTTAGGAAGGGCTGGGAAGGTGGCTCAGTGGTAGAGCGCTTGCCTTGCATGCCTGAGGCCCTGGGTTCGATTCCTCAGCACCACATATGCAGAAAAAACTGGAAGTGGTGCTGTGGCTCAAGTGGTAGAGCACTAGCCTTGAGCAAAAGAAGCTCAGGGACAGCGCCCAGGCCTTAAGTTCAAGCCCCAGGACTGGCAAAAAAAAAAAAAAAAGACAGGAAGCACCCATTGTATACCACCCAGATGTGGCGCCTGTGCTGTGGGGGATGGGCACCTAGGATCCGCCTCTCCACGCCAGTGACTCCCCAGTGCACCTGCTCAGGGCTTTTCTGCACCCACTTCCACGTTGTGACTTACTTTTAGTTCTTTATTAGTGTCAGTCCAGGGGCTTTGACTCTGGTCCCGGACACTGTCCCTGAGCTCTTTTTGCTCAAGGCTAACACTCTACCACTTCATAGTCCTACTGACATCCTCAGATCTCAGCCTCCTGAGCAGCTAGGATGACAGGTGTGAGCCACCGGCGTTCTGCTCCACTCCACATTTTAATTCAGGGGTGCTCACATGCTGGCTGAGAGCCGTGCCCACCTGCAGCTCCTCGATGCCCTCACGTCTGAGCAGTGCCAGCCGGGGGGGTCGGGTGAAGCCCGCACAGCTCTGGGACCGGATGGAAAAGCCCCAGGGATGGCGCGTGGTCCCCGTGCTGGTGATTCAAGCTCTGCTCAGGTTGGCCTCATCAGCAGCTGGCTGACAGTGGGGGTCTTGGGGAGGGTGACGTTGTGCTGTTCCCCTAGACTCTGCACCCGTCCTGAGCTCAGGCTGGCCACGGGCTCTGCCGCTCAGAAGCCAGATGGTCAGAGCCTGAGCCACCCCCGGACGCAGCAGAACAGAGGCAGACTGCATGTCAGCACCGTGATGCTCACGCCAGGCCGGCCAGCCCCCCTCCCCTCCCCGCCAGCCTCTGCCTGCCCCCACCAAAGCTGCTTTTGCTGAGAAACTGCCTCGTTGCTTGGGCCCCCGGGTCTCTGGGCCAGCTGGAGCAAAGCTGCCTGTGTGGCTTGCGTGACCTGATACAATGTCCATGCTTTGTAACTACCCTGAGTCTCTGTCACACTGCGTCCTATAGGGAAACAAGACAAGCACAGGGTGTGAGGGTTCAGCGCGGCCCAGTGCAACAGTAACTTGTTCTGCATCTGATGCTGGTGGGATCTGCAAGGGGGCTGGCTTTGGTCCCGGCCTGCGTCCAGCACCTTGGTGAAGGTTGGCGATGTTCGCAGCACGAAGGAGGGGTGGCTTCTGTACCTTTACCTCCGTGCCAACCCCAGGAGATCTGTGCCCGCTTACTCTCCCCACCTGTGCTTTCCTGGCCTCGTACATCAGCCTGAGCTAGCTTGCTGCAGGACTGAGAGACCCATGGCTCCCTCAACTACCCAATGTCAGAGCTGCCTCAGCTGATCCCAGACCTACAAAGAAGTCTGATAGAGACCAGCAGAGCCCCGTGCGGACGCTGACCCACACACGCAGGAGATAAGCCAATGCTTGTGATTAAACCTATACTCTTCTTTTTTTGGGGGGGTGGAGGGAGGAAGGGCAGATCCTGGGATTTGAACTCGGGGCCTGTGCATTGTCTCTTAGCTTTTGCACTCAAGGCTTGCACTCTACCACTTGAGTCCAGCTTTTTTGCTGGTTAATTAGAGCTAAAGAGTCTCAAGGACTTTTCTTGCTGAGGCTGGCTTTGAACCTGGATCTTCATATTTCAGCTTCCTAAGTGACTGGGATTTACAGGCGTGAGCCACCAGCACCTGGCTGTGAACATTTGTTTTGTTTTGTTTTTCCAAATTAAAAGCATATTCTCCAAAGAAACAAAAACCAACACAGATCCACGTTTCTCTGCTCATATATATATATATATATATATTTTTTTTTTTTTTCTCTAGAGATAGACACAACTCTTCAGTAAACATCTGTAAGGTAAATTCACAACACTGAGAAAAAAAGAGGGCACTTAACGGAGAGGCCGACGCCCACGGCCGGCTCCAGGACACTGGACACACACAGTGGACACACGTCTGCACGCAGGAGCGCAGTCGGTGGAAACGAGTGGCTCTGAGCGACATCACACAGGCTCTTGGCGACACCACAGGGCAGGGGGAGTGGGGGGGGGCGGGGGAGCGGGGAGGGGGGAGGAGGAGCGGAGGGGGGAGGGGGGAGGACCTTGTGCTGTGCTTCAAGATGTGTCTCTTACAAAAATAAATAAGGATCAGGAGGTCTGGGACCAGGCGGTGCTAAAATGCAAACCCTTCTGTGCAGGAACAGCTGAGTAGCAAAATAAACTTTTATCTGACGGTGGGGAAGGGGAAAAGGGGGAGCGGGCGACCAGGCAGGGGAGGCGAGGCTGGAGCAGTGGCTGGCAATGTCACATTCCCCCCCCCCACTTCTGCTCTGCGGAATCTCGTCCCCCACGGAGCTGTCCCCGCGGGGCAGAAGGGCCACCGACAAGTCTGTCTGCCCTGCCCCACGCCCGTCGGCCCCTCCTGAGGTGGGTGGGGCAAGGAAGCCACCGTGGGCTGTGGACCTCGGGGTGGCAGAAGTGTCCTTGCCACCACAGCTTCCGTCCCCATCTGCATCCTCTCTGAAATCTCATCACCCCACAAGACAGCGGGTCCCCCTCCCTTCCCCGAGGGAGTTGGCAGCCTGCTTTCTGCTTGGGGCAGGCGGCCAGGGCACTCACCCCCACCAATCAGGGGCTGTTGGTGGCATGGGGGCGGACCGGCCAACCAGAAGATCCTCCCTGAAGAAAACCCAGGCCAGATCTGCCCTTGCCAGCAGCTGTCTTCGCCATCTTGGTTCTGAGCGAGCAGAACACTGGGAGAGGAGTGGCCTCCCTGACCGGGGAGCCCAGGCACCACCCGGCCTGGCACGCACCTTCCCGTGCCCAGGAGGCTGACGGGCGGCCAGGCCCTCCCGTGAAGGGGGGCAGTGGCAGGCGCTCACCTGCCCTGGGGTGGAGGAAACCCCTCCCCCGCAGACACTTCCGGGCCCTGTCACCCTCACAGGGCATTTTTCTCTTGTCATCAGAAGAGGGAAAAAAAAAAAGAGGAAATCTAGCAATAGAAGCCAGGTCCACAGCAGAGATCTAGGACTTGTGTGTGCTTTTCCTTCTGGGACCCGGGAGGTCTGGGGCAGAGGGGAACTTAGGATAAAGCAAGGGGCCCCTCATCGAAGCCAGGGCTTCTTAAATGGGGGGCAATTTTGCCCCACAGGGCTTTTGGCAAACAGGACATTTGGGGTGGAGAGGTGTAGAAAGCGGGGATGCTGATTCCCCACCTTCCGGTGCACAGCGCGCCCCCTAGTGTCAAATGTCGGTAAAACTGAGAGGCGAGCCCTAGAGAGCTGTGCTACACCCATTTCCCAAAAGATGCAAAGATGAGGGAAGGGGAACCCGGGACAGGAGGGAAGAGAGGCCACCTCCACCCACACCCCAGCTCCACCAGGGGGAAGCAGGCGCTCCAACCATCTTTGGTCAAACAGGAAAACGTAAGGCTGAGCTGGAAGGGCCACCCCGCGGCCCCCTGCCCGGCAGCCAAAGTCAAAGCATCTGTGCCTCTGCGCCGTCCATGCTACGACTGGACGCTGGGACGCCAAGCCAGCCTCAAGCCAGCCTCACTTCATTCCGGTGGGGGAGGAGGTGGAGGACGGGAAGAGAAGGCCTCACTTGTTTTCAATCAGGGTCTGCACCTTGTACACCAGGTCCCGGGCCAGCTTCAGGACTTGCTTTGTGTTGTGTCGCTCAGCCATTTCTGGAAGAGCAGAAGACAAATTTCACTGCCAGCCTCGACTGGACTCTGCCATGGCCCCAACACACAACTGTGTGTGTGTGTGTGTGTGTGTGTGTGTGTGTGTGTGTGTGACTACTGGGGCTTGAACTCAGCTTCTTCTGCTCAAGGTTGGCGCTCTACCACTTGGGCAACAGCTCCATCTCTGGCTTTTTAATGGTTAATTGGAAATAGGAGTCTCGTGGACTTTCCTGCATAGGCTGGCTTTGAACTGTGATCCTAAAATCTCAGCCCCCTGAGTAGCTTGGATGACAGATGTGAGCCCTTGGAGCCTGGCTAGCCTTTTAAAGGGGCAAGGGGGTGCCTGGCACTGGTGGCTCACGTCTGTCATCCTAGCTACTCGGGAGGCTGAGATCTGGAGAACCAAGGTTCGAGGCCAGCCTGGGGACAAAAGTCTGCAACTCTTGGGCTTTGCCCTGAGCCCTGCTCCTGGTCCTGGAGAAGCAGTACACCCTCTGTCCTTCTGGAAAGTGCCACGGGAAGTGGGCAGGGCCCCGCCGCGCCCGCCCCGGCCACGGGGTACCATTAAAGAACTTGATGATGTCGGTGAAGTCCATGTTGTTCTCCAAGATGATGTCCCGGTAGACCTCCACCAGGGCCAGCGCGATGAACAGCACGTAGTGGGCTGATGACACCTGCTTGGCTGCCCAGATGGTCTCCCACACTGAGAACACGTCGTCGTACACGAGTTCTGCCGAGACACCGACACGCATGCGCAAGGGGTCGGCCATCAGACACGCGCTCTACCGAGACACCGACACGCATGCGCAAGGGGTCGGCCGTCAGACACGCGCTCTACCGAGACACCGACACGCATGCGCAACGGGTCAGCCGTCAGACACGCGCTCTACCGAGACACCGACACGCATGCGCAACGCGCTCTACTGAGACAACGACACGCATGTGCAATGGGCCAGCCGTCAGACACGAGTTTTGCCGAGACACCGACACGCATGCGCATGGGTCAGCCGTCAGACACGCTCTCTGCCGAGACACCGACACGCATGCGCAAGCCTTCAGACACGCGCTCTACCGAGACACCGACACGCATGCGCATGGGTCAGCCGTCAGACACGCGCTCTACCGAGACACCGACACGCATGCGCATGGGTCAGCCGCCAGACACGCGCTCTACCGAGACACTGACACGCATGAGACACGCGCTCTACCGAGACACCGACACGCATGCGCATGGGTCAGACGCGCTCTACCGAGACACCGACACACATGCGCATGGGTCAGACACGAGCTCTACCGAGGCACCCACGCGCATGCGCATGGGTCAGCCGCCAGACACGTGCTGTACCCAGCCACCGGCACGCATGCGCGTGGGGTCAGTTCTGCCCCCCATTGGCCGGCACCCCCTCCCCAGGAGACGCTCTGGGACAATTGAGGAGCAGCAGGGATGTGTGCCAGTGCCCCAGGGCAGCAGACAGCGCTGCGTCAGAGGCAGGAGAGCTGGATCCATTTCACCCCCACCCCTTGGATTCCCCATCTGCAGAACGGGTGTGCCCCGGAGGGGGTAAGGCCCTTCCAGCGCCTACCCTGGAAGCGCAGGAGCTGAGCACGAGCAGGTGTGGCCCGCAGGGCCTGGCCCTCCACAGCGGACACGCTCCTGCTCAGTAGCACCCCAGAGAGGGCCTCCTGCCATTCTGTTACACGGGCAGAGCGGGGGGCTGCCTGCAAGTCCAGTAACGAGACAGAAAAAAGCTGGGCACTGGTGGCTCACGCCTGTAATCCTAGCTACGCGGGAGGCTGAGATCGGAGGGTCAGAGTTCAAAGCCAGCTTAAACAGACACATCCGAGAGACTCTCGTTTCCAATGAAGCAGCCAGAAGCGAGACGTGGAGGTGTGGCTCGCGTGGAAACAGGGCCAACCTTGAACAACATAGCCAAGCAAGGGCAGGGGGCCAGTACTGGCACACACAGACACAGACACAGACACACAGACACAGACACACACACGCCAGAAGACAGCAAGTGTTCTAAGCAGGCTCTGCTTGGCTGGAGATGTGGCTGCATCGCTTCTAGCACCTTCCTTCCCTCCTTGGCCTCTCACCCACCGGCGCATGGGGTGAGGATGCTGTGTGTGGTGAAGAGCCAGGGAGAACAGAACTGGCTGAGCACAGTCCGTGCGCGTAACACACGTCTCCTACGTGTTAGATTTTTATTTTATGTCTTTATTTATTTTGGCGGGGCTGGGAGTTGAACTCAGGGCTTTGCACTTGCTAGGCAGGCCCTCGATCCCCTGTGCCACGTCTCCAGCCCTTGTTTGCTTTTCAGCGGGTTCTTCGTATAGAGCCTCGCTGGACTCAGACCATGATCTTCCTATCTCTGCCTCCTGAGTAGCTGGGATTACAGGCACGAACCACACGTGGCCCATGAAAGGTCATTACGATGCCAATGATTTGGATAAATTTGGACATATAAACCTAGATAAATGTGCTCTTCTGCTGCCTCCCCTCCCCTGAGCTTCTGGTATGAAGAGAGCAAGAACAAGGCCCCACAGTCAAGTCCATACCTCGCTTGAAATCCAGCAGGAACCAGCGGTAGCAGAAGTAGAAGTGTGTGTAGTCCCCATTCTGGTGCATCAGCTCGAACAGCTCTGAGTCCAGGATCTGTCGGAGGAAGGAGAGGTCGCGTCAGCCTGGCAGCAAGGCGTTGGGCCACAGCCGAGTCGGGGACGGCGCACAAGCACACCGCGCCCAGCCAGCCCTCAGCAACCAGGAGCTGTGGACTGTCCCCAAGGCTAGCAATAAGTGTCTGTCCAGAGATACAGAAATGCCCAGGAGGCTCCACGTCGGCAATCACAGGGGAAATGCAACTAAAACCCACACTGGAACACACCCATGGGAGCCCAAATCAAAACGGTAGACAGGAGTAAGTGTTGGCTAGGATAAGGAGCAATGGGAATCCATGTACACTGATCCTGCGAATGCAAACTGGTACGGCTCCATGGGAAAACACAGGAAGTTTCTGGAAAAGTGAAACACAGGGTCACCATGATTCACGATTCCACTCTACATTTTAGTCCCCAGAAAATGAAAGCATGTCCACAAAACGTGTGTACATGGGGGCGGGGTCCTGGTGGCTCACACCTGTAACCCCAGCTAAGCAGGAAGGATTGTAGTTCTACAACAACCCAGGGGAGGGGAAAGTTTTTAAGTCGCCATCTCAGTAGAAAAAGCCGGGTGTTATCCCAGCGAAGGAGGGAAGCATAAGGAGGCCAACCTGGGAAGAAAGAGAGACCCTGTCTCAAAATTGGACCAAAAAGGGCTGGAGGTGTAGCTCAAGTAGAGCATCTACCAGAAAGTCAGGGTCGTGAGATCAAACCCCGGTGCTTCCCAAAGCTGGCGAGTGAATGCGCACAGCGGCGTCACTTGAAGTAATGCCAAACTGGAGCCGGTCTCGAATGGCCCACGGCACAAGAGATGCACGCGTGAACCCGAGCCCCGGGTCCGCAGGCGGCGTGCCGGGCGTGACCCCGAGCCCCGCGTCCGCAGGGCGGCGTGCCGGGCGTGACCCCGAGCCCCGCGTCCGCAGGCGGCGTGCCGGGCGTGACCCCGAGCCCCGCGTCCGCAGGCGGCGTGCCGGGCGTGACCCCGAGCCCCGCGTCCGCAGGGCGGCGTGCCGGGCGTGACCCCGAGCCCCGCGTCCGCAGGCGGCGTGCCGGGCGTGACCCCGAGCCCCGCGTCCGCAGGCGGCGTGCCGGGCGTGAACCGGAGCCCCGCGTCCGCAGGCGGCGTGCCGGGCGTGACCCCGAGCCCCGCGTCCGCAGGCGGCGTGCCGGGCGTGACCCCGAGCCCCGCGTCCGCAGGGCGGCGTGGCGTCACCAGATGTGTGGCGTCACAGGGGTCGCAACGTCACACATACGTGCGGTCACAGCTGACGTGACCCTTGAGCACGTGACGTCACAGCGGACGTGCTGAGGTTGAGGCGTGAGGCCAGCGCGTGCAACGCCGCAGCGCGCGGGAAGACACGCGGGAACCCCTGGGGCCCGCCCAGGCCAAGCCAGCGGGGAGCGGGGCAGGCCCGCAGCCCAGCCCTCGCGGCGGGGGACGAACCGCTCACAGCGCGGGACGCGAGCCTCCCCACCCCACAGGGCGGCGCCGAGGCCGCGCGCGGGGTGCGCACGTTTGCATCTTTGTAGTAAAGGCTTTTAACGGCATGGAGGTGATCATGTCACCAACGCGAGGATGCCTGGGAGGACGGGAATGGGGGCCAGCCAGCAGCGCGAGCACAGGAAGACGGGCACAGGGGGACGGGCACAGGAGGGTGGGCACAGGGGGACGGGCACAGGAGGACGGGCACAGGAGGGTGGGCACAGGAGGACGGGCACAGGAGGGTGGGCACAGGAGGGCGGGCACAGGAGGGTGGGCACAGGAGGGCGGGCACAGGAGGACGGGCACAGGGGGACGGGCACAGGAGGGTGGGCACAGGAGGGTGGGCACAGGAGGGTGGGCACAGGAGGGTGGGCACAGGAGGGTGGGCACAGGAGGGTGGGCACAGGAGGACGGGCACAGGGGGACGGGCACAGGAGGGTGGGCACAGGAGGGTGGGCACAGGAGGGTGGGCACAGGAGGGTGGGCACAGGAGGGCGGGCACAGGAGGGTGGGCACAGGAGGGCGGGCACAGGGGGGTGGGCACAGGAGGGTGGGCACAGGAGGGTGGGCACAGGAGGACGGGCACAGGAGGACGGGCACAGGGGGACGGGCACAGGAGGACGGGCACAGGAGGGTGGGCACAGGAGGACGGGCACAGGAGGGTGGGCACAGGAGGGTGGGCACAGGGGGACGGGCACAGGAGGGTGGGCACAGGGGGACGGGCACAGGAGGGTGGGCGCAGGAGGACGGGCACAGGAGGACGGGCACAGGAGGACGGGCACAGGAGGGTGGGCACAGGAGGACGGGCACAGGAGGGTGGGCACAGGAGGGTGGGCACAGGGGGACGGGCACAGGAGGACGGGCACAGGAGGGTGGGCACAGGGGGACGGGCACAGGAGGGTGGGCACAGGGGGACGGGCACAGGAGGGTGGGCGCAGGAGGACGGGCACAGGAGGACGGGCACAGGAGGACGGGCACAGGAGGGTGGGCACAGGAGGACGGGCACAGGAGGACGGGCACAGGAGGGTGGGCACAGGAGGGTGGGCACAGGAGGACGGGCACAGGAGGGTGGGCGCAGGAGGACGGGCGCAGGAGGACGGGCACAGGAGGGTGGGCACAGGAGGGTGGGCACAGGAGGGTGGGCACAGGGGGACGGGCACAGGGGGGCGGGCACAGGAGGACGGGCACAGGAGGGTGGGCACAGGAGGGTGGGCACAGGGGGGCGGGCAGGTGGGGGCTGGAGACTGTGATGCAGGCGTTAGCTCTTGGGCAGTGCTCGCACCCTCCTCTGGTCTGGTTAGTATGCCAAGTGTCACAAAGGCGTTAACTTCCTCCATTTCCCTAACTGTAATGACTTACTTGGAATCAGATGCAGACCCTGGGATCCGGACAGAGAAAGGCACACGCGACCCATAGCTCTCAAGGGGCAGAGGTAAGACTGGACGCCGGGGTGGCTCAGGAGCTCAGGCTCTGTCATGGAGCCGGGAGTCCTCACTGTTCCCAGTAGGACGGAGCTCCCTGCCCCCCCATACCTGGATCAGCGACCTCATGTTGGCAAAGTGTGTGTCCATGGCGCCCCCGTGCGGGAAGTTCTGAGTCATCCTCTTCATGAGCTCCGTGAAGCAGCTGAAGGCCAGGGCCTCTGGGGGCGGTGCGGGACACATGGTCAGCAGGGACCCTGCCCTGGGCCCACAGATCCCCAGCCACGTGGGAGACCGGTGGGGAAGCGAGCCCTGGCGGGTGCTGTATGCAGGAGTGCACTCCGACCTGGGGGATGGGGCCTGGGGGGAGGGGGGCTCTGCTAGGGGCAGCGAGGGCAGAGCCCTCCGGCAAACATCTGCTTGCCACCACACAGAGGATGGGTCGTCCTGCCCAAACTTCCCTTTCTGCAATCCTCAGCTCTAGGACTCACGGTGAAGCTGCCGTACCTGTGCCGGCACATTGCTGGCACTTGTCACACCGGCAAGGGTGGGACAGGTCTGAGCCTAAATCCCTCCCATTTCCCTAGCACCGTCGCCTGACGGGAGGACGCCCCCTCAGCCGGTGGCAGGAAAGCCACCAGCGCCCCAGGCCTGGACCAGGGAGGGTGCTCACCGTCATCCAGGATGACCAGCAGTGGGGCCAGAAGGTCACACATGCCCTGCACATAGCCGATCTCAATGTGCTGCCAGATGTAGCTGT
This sequence comes from Dipodomys spectabilis, assembly GCF_019054845.1. Lineage (NCBI taxonomy): Eukaryota > Metazoa > Chordata > Mammalia > Rodentia > Heteromyidae > Dipodomys > Dipodomys spectabilis. The sequence goes on from NW_024871503.1 coordinate 87,581, forward strand.
GAGAGACACAGGACGCCACTGTCCATCCCCTCCTCCCACTGCTCCTCCCTCCTCCCACTGCCCCTCCCCTCCTCCCACTGCTCCTCCCTCCTCCCCTCTCCTCCCCTCCTCCCACTGCTCCTCCCTCCTCCCCACTCTCCTCCCCTCCTCCCACTGCTCCTCCCTCCTCCCCACTCTCCTCCCCTCCTCCCACTGCTCCTCCCTCCTCCCCACTCTCCTCCCCTCCTCCCACTGCTCCTCCCCTCCTCCCACTGCTCCTCCCTCCTCCCCACTGTCCCTCCCCTCCTCCCACTGCTCCTCCCTCCTCCCCACTCTCCTCCCCTCCTCCCACTGCTCCTCCCTCCTCCCCACTCTCCTCCCCTCCTCCCACTGCTCCTCCCCTCCTCCCACTGCTCCTCCCTCCTCCCCACTCTCCTCCCCTCCTCCCACTGCTCCTCCCCTCCTCCCACTGCTCCTCCCTCCTCCCCACTGTCCCTCCCCTCCTCCCACTGCTCCTCCCTCCTCCCACTGCCCCTCCCCTCCTCCCACTGCTCCTCCCTCCTCCCCACTGCTCCTCCCTCCTCCCCACTTTTTTGGTCTTTTTTGGTTTGTTTGTTTTTTTTTGGGTCCGGTTGTGGGGCCTGAACTCTGGGCCTGGGCGCTGTCCCTCAGCTCTTCAGCTCAAGGCTAGCGCTCTACCACTTGAGCCACAGCGTCACTTCCAGTTTTTTTCTTTTTGCTTATGTGCTGAGGAATCGAACCCAGGGCCTCAGGCATGCAAGGCAAGCGCTCACCACTGAGCCACCTTCCCAGCCCCTCCCCACTTTTTTGTAAGTTTGTCAGTCGTAGGGCTTGAACTCATGGTCTGGGTCCATCTCTGAGAGTTTTTGATCAAGGCTAGTGCTCTACCACTTGAGCCACACAGCTCCATGTCAGGCTTTTTGGTGGGTAATGGGAGATAAGGGTCTCACAGACTTTCTGGGGTTTCTTAGAACTGTGGTTCTCAGATCTCAGCCTCCCGAGCAGCTGGGATTACAGGTGTGAGCCACTGGTGCCTGGCTGAAATTTGTTCTTGCTGGTCTGCTCTAGTAGGACCCTGCTTGCTGCTTCCTCCTCCTCAGTTTCTTTGAGCTCCCCCTATCCCCCCCCTGTCCCCACGGGCCTCTGCTCCCCCAGCCTCCACTCCCCCCCCCCCGTGTCCCCCCTCCCAGCCACCTGCACATGATGTTGCGCAGCTTCTCCAGGTTGGCGGGCGTGAAGTACCAGTAGTTGCGGTCGCAGCGCTGCACATCCTTCTCGATACGGTGCAGGTTGACGGTGTACAGGTCCAGCAGCTCTGGCTGTGGGTGTAGGGGGAGGGGAGCAAAGTGACCCCCCAGGCTGGGTGACAGGGACACAGGCCCCCTCTCCCCCTCCTCCTTCATGCATGTATCTCTTTGTTTTTAGTTTAGTAGACTCAGATCTAAAGATCATGGTTCAAACTCAGTCTGGGCAGGAAAGTCCGTGAGACTCTTATCTCCAATAAACCACCAGAAAACCGGAAGTGGTGCTGTGGCTCAAGTGATAAAGTGCTCGCTTTGAAGAGATGAGGGACAGCGCCCAGGCCTGGAGTTCAAGCCCCACGACTGACAAATAAATAAAATATTGATTCTGTTTTATTCTGTTCTCCTTGTGGAGGAACAGAGAATCAGAGACTGGACCAGAGCTGGCCACGGCCCCTCCCTGCTGAGCACCAGACCGGACGGTGAAAGAGCTGAACAGAAAGGCCATCCTGAGGCCACACCAGGCAGATGCCTTGATGCACAGCACTGACGACAGCTCAACCAGACAGAGGGGAAAGGAGGAGAATTCCAAGGTCTCAAGTGCACCAGACACAGAGAAGACAGCAAACGGGCGGTTTTGCTTTGGGGAAGCTGTGGAGATGGAAGCCGAGGCGTTGCTGTCTGAGCCCTGCAGGGTGAGGAGTCTCCCATGGCTGCTTCCCCAGGCAGCACGACACAGGAGCTCCGTCCCCAGCTCACACAACACGCAGGAAGCTGGTCTAGGGATACAAGCGTTGTCGTTTTTTTGTCAGTCATGGGGCTTGAGTTCAGGGCCTAGGCACTACCTCTGAGCTTTTTTTTTTTTGCTCAAGGCTTAGCAGTCTACCACTTTGAGCCACAGCACCACTTCTGAGTAGTTTACTGGCGTTAAGAGCCTCATGAACTTTCCTGTCTGGGCTGGCTTTGAACCTTGATCCTCAGATCTCAGCCAGGGTTATGGGCATGAGCCACTGGTCCCTGGCTTGTGATTTAAGTTTGTAAAGAAAGTATATGCGGGGTCAAGATAAAAGCAGGTCTACAAAATCAGCCTATTTAAAAGGAGCACACATAAAATTTTAAATGAAACTTTTTAATCCCGAGTGGCTGGGACTACAGGCATGCGCTGCTGCATCCGTCTTGGAGCATGTTGGAAGTTTGAATCGAAGATGCTCTACCTATACTACCTCTCTCTCCCTAATGAGTGCCTAACAGTGACGCTCCCATGTTGGAGAGAAGAGCCTCCCTCCTGGGTTGGGCAGGATAAATGGAGCTTGCAGTAGAGCCCGGTCTCCTCACTGGAGGCCAGCTGGCGATAGGAAAGTGAGGGAGAGGGAGGCCCTGGTGACTTACCGAGTAGGTAACGCCACTGGAGGACACAGGGGACGCCTCGTTGGTGGCAGGAGTGGCCACGGCCAGGGAGGCCAGGGCGGGGAAGAGACTTTCCATCTCAGGCTCCTCTGAGAGATTGTCCTCGCTGTCCCCTCGGCTCTGCTTCGCCTCGCCGGCCCGCCAGCCCTCCACGGCGGGGCCGTCCTTCTCGGGCAAGGCCACGTCCAGGCTGCCCGAGATGGACATGAACTCGTCCATGCTCTCGTTGGCCAGCAGGTCGCTCTCCAGGCTGTCCTGCACGACCAGCTCCTCCCGAGGGGCCTCGTCCCGGGACGTGGTGGCCTCGCTGCTCTGCCCCTCGTCCACGCTGCTGTCCCCGGGCCGGAACGTCGGGGCCCCGCCCCGCTGGGCGTCCAACACGCTGTCCTCCGTGCTCAGACTGGGCTCCGAGTGCTCCGAGAGGCCGGAGGAGAAGTTGTGAGAGGAGGGATGGCCGGAGTCGGGCGAGCACGTGCCGTTCGCCAGGTTCCCGTTGGGGATCTTGGGCTGTTTCTCCTCCAACCTGCCCTCTGCTTCCACCTGCTCCACCTCATCCACCGACTCAAATACCTGCAGACACGGAGCACAGAGATAGACGGGCGGGGTGCCCAGCAGGGGCAGATGTGGAGGAATACTATTCAGTCAGTGAAAAGAGAGGCGGGAGGAGGTGCCGTGTAAGCTCCCATTATTTCAAAGAAATACCTGCACATGTCTGGGTCTGAGCCACGTTACAGAACCTGAGCGGCCCTAGACCTGGTATCCATGGCGGTGTCCTGGAGCCACCCCACTGAGGACACCAAGGGGATACGGTATTACTTGTGTCACTGAAAACTCCCATTTTTAAGGGTAAGTACGAAAACCTAACACATACAAATGCAATGGGACCAGCGCACAACCAATGAGCCATCCCAAGGACCCGTGGGTCCGAGGACCTGTGGGTGGGGATAGGCCGGAGTGGGCGGGGCACGGAGGGAAGGGGCGGGGCCTGGGAGGGCGGGGTGCAGAGAAGGGGCGGGGCCGGGGAGGGCGGGGTGCAGACAAGGCATGGTGAGGGCGGGGCCAGAGGGAACATGATGCGGAATGGGCGTGGCATAGGCAAGGCCAGCCAGGCCGAGATGAGGAGTGGGCGTGGCCTGGAGGGGGCCAGACGGGCCGTGGTGCTGAGTGGGCGTGGCCTGTGAAGGTCACCTGTGTGCTGCTGCTGGAGTCGCTCTGCAGGCGGAGGTTCTGGCGGCCTGAGCTGCAGCTCTGGGAGGACTGGAGGGAAAGGAGGAGGAGGAACAGGGGTGAGCCCCCTCCTCACCGCCCCCCTCCCACCAGCCAGCTCAGGAAGGGCTGCTGGGCTGGGAAGCCATCTACCTTTGTCCTGGGGGACAAGGCCCCATCCTTGGATTCAGGTTCTTGGCTCTAAAGTGAAAGTGGGGGCACTCTCCTGCTCCCCAGAACCTGCTGGGGGCCCCGGCCTCCCATCCCCCGCACCGCAACCCTCCACCCGTAACTGCTCTATTAAGGCTGGCAGCCTCCCTCCAGCTTCCCATCCGTGCCCACTCTGAAGCCAGACCTGGCCACCCACGTGTGTGGGCCACAGGTGCCAGCAAACCCAGCAGGGCAGAGCCCAACCTGCACCTGCTCCGTGGGACAGCATGGCCTGGCTGCCAGCGGGAGGCTGAGAGGTGTGGTGCACAGCCAGCATACCAGACACAGCATGGTCAAGGCCACCGGCCTCCAGAGGGCTGGTTCCCGGGTGACCCCCCCACCCTGTGCTGCTTGGATGGGAGCCCGCAGGCTGACCCACCGGCTCGGGGGCCACGGTGAGGAGCAGTGTGCATGCTGCGTGTGAGGGCCTACTTTGGGCTGTTCAACTGGAGCTTCTGTATAGGCAGATTCCTGCCCTGGGGACTGGAACGTGCTGGACACGCTCCAGACGGTAGCTGGCACATAGTAGGTACTTGGCCTGCATTTGTTGACTACGAGGAAGCAGGGTGCTGTGCTACACTGCACATACGCCTCCTTACTCCCAATCACCTCCATTCTGTACATGCAGAAATGGGGGTCCGCGGGTGAAGCTGTGTGCAGGAGATCCCAGAGCTAGAGCAGGAATTTGAACCGAAATTCCAACATTCCTCGGTAACCCCCTCAGAAAATGAAAAGAAGCTAAGGATGAGACCTACTCAAGGCCCCTGGCCCTGAGCCTCCCCCGCTCCCCGCTGCGCCCCCATGCCCAGGTGGCGGGGCGCACCGTCCATCACCTCGTTGCTGATGGTGGAGTCCCTGTGCACCATGCGGTGCAGGTGGCTGTCCAGGCTGGCCCCCGACGAGCACTTGGCCAGGGCGGCGGCGTGGGATTCCCGCTCCCGCTGCCTCACGATGGCCTCGCAGCCCAGCCATTCAGACATGGTCTGCGCGTAGCAGGCGTGGATCTGCTCGTCCACCTGTGGCGGGTGGGTCAAGGTCGCTGAGCGCCCGGGGCCTGGGCACTGCCAGCCCGCCCACCCTGGCTGACCTCCTGCCCTCGGCATGGAGCCCACCCAGTGCACCTCTGGAACCGGTTCTGAGCAGGAGGAGGGGGGGAGGGCCTGGCACCCCCAGAGCCCTGTCACTGAGACTCAGCAAGTTTAGGAAGAAGGGTTGTGGCTCACAGAGGACTGAGGTAGCCCCCATCCTGGGGGGCTCCCACTTCCTGCTCTGCTTCTCCTTCCCAGGTTACGTCAGTGAGGTGACCTGTCATTGAACACCCCCACACCCGACCACATCTGTCTTCAACAGGTCATGTCTAACTGACGCACAGTCCCTGTGTGGCTGTGTGACACATGCATGCTAATTACATCGGGGCCACTGAGCATTTCCTTCTCCTTAAACACTTAGCGTTCTTTTTCTTTTCTTTCTTTCTTGTTGGATGTGGGGCTTGAACTCAGGGCCTGGGCACTGTCCCTAAGCACTTTGGCTAAAGGCTAGCGCTCGACTGTTTTGAGCTGCAGAGCCACTTCCGGTTTTCCGGTGGTGAATTGAAGAGTCTCACAGACTTTGCTGCCCAGGTTGGTTCTGAAGAGTGATCCTCAGATCTCAGCCTCCTGAGTAGCTAGTGATTATAGGTGTGAGCCACCGGCGCCCGGTGAGAGTGAATTTCTTTAAGATAGATGTGACGTTAATGCCAGTACGATGACGGCCAGAAAGAGGCGGAAAACCAACAATCTCAAAAACTCAGTGTGAGTGAGAGAGTGGAAACAAGGCCTGGTCATGCCTGTAGATTATGTGTCAGGATGGTGATATATTGTACATAGCGATTTTAATAGCATGAATTGTTGTATTGCATTTCCTCTTGATAAAATGTCAGGCACCTACACTGTGTGCACCTGTACACACACACACACACACACACACACACAAGTAAACAGGGAAGCCTGAATCAGACAGGCATACAACCCCAAGGCCCACCTGCTATGATATTGGAGCGTGCTGCCATTGGATACACAGGGTGTCAATCTTCAACCGTCTCAGAACAAAAGGCTGTGGTCTCCTTCATAGCTCCCCACCCCTCCCCACCCCTCCCTGGTCTCCACGCCCCACAGTGGCTGGCTCCATGATGTGGCCAGCACCACCGTCCAAATTGGCACCGACCTCCTTCCTCTCTGCCTCCGTCATCCCGAAGTGGTAGTGGCCCAGGAGGAAGGGCCACACAGCCTTGCGGATCTCATGTTGGACGCCCCCGTAGTAGACGAGCCGCAGCAGCTCCTGCTCCTCGTAGCTCTGCGGGCGGGGTGGGAAGCAGCACGTCGGGTCAGCTGCTGAGGACTGGGGCAGCTGTCACCCACCCTGCCATCCTGTCTGGGCCCGGCCCTCTGCCTCCCTAGAGTGGGCTCCAAAGGCCCAGGCGTGGGTCCCCAGGGTGGTGCTTCTGGAAGGAAATAGAACCTTCAGGAAGTAGGGCCCAGGGGGAGCTGGGGCTCCTTAGAGGGTGCAGTAGGCCCCAGCCCTGCCTTCTTGCTCTCTGTGTGGCACTGGGCCTTGGGGCGCACTCTGAGGCTCCTCGCCATGGTGCACTGTCTGCCACAGGCTCAGCGCAACAGGGCCAGTCGGTCCCTGACTGACAGCTCCCAGGCCCTGGTCAAACACACTTTTGCTCTTCACAAGCTGATATAAAGCTCGGGTGTTTGTTATAATAACAGAAAGCTGACGAGTGCACCAAATGTGCCAGGATATTTATCCTGGTGCCGTTTCAAAGAGCCAAACCCCAGGAACTTCAAACCCTGGGAACCCCCAAGGGTGGAATGCAGCCAGTCCATCCACGCAAATGCTGCGAGGCCGGGGGCCGCCTACGAGGGCTGAGGTATCCAAGTGCTCAGTGTGCATCGCCGAGTCAAACGGAAAAGGACAAGAAACACAACATGTATTGTTTTGTAAAAAAGAAAGTAAAAAAGGCCAGCAGCTGTGACTAACACGTTCACTTAATTCTCAATCAGTGCTTCATCCTGTGCTTATTTCGAAATATTACTTTCCAGGATCCAACTCTAAATAAAGCACAGAATAAACACTCCAGCTACGGCTCACACACTAGCAGCTATGCACTCTTGGGTGACTCACAACTTTTAGCTGCGTGTGTGCGCGAGTGCGCGTGCGCCCAACCTGGGGCTTGAATTCAGGCCTGACCACCGCTCCTGAGTTCTTAGCTCTACCAATTGAGCTACTACTTCACTTCTGACTTTTTGGTGGTTCATTGGAGATAAGAGTCTCACAGACTTTCCTGCCTGGGCTGGCTTTGAACCATGATCCTCAGATCTCAGCCCCCTGTATAGCAGGGATTACAGGTGTGAGCCATTAGCCCGGATCATGGTTCACTTTTGATGAGCTGAGGCGGTCAGCTGGGCCTTAGACTGCTTCCTCCAAGGACAGGTACCAGAGCACTGGGCGAACCTCAGGAAGAATATGGGCCCTTGGGCTCCTCTCCCGATGTGCTAAGCCAGTGCAGCCGGAGCGGAGCTCGGAGACCCACAGATCTTTCCAAACCCTTGGAAATGAGCACTGCAAGGGAAGTCTGTATATTTTCAGCGCGTTGGGTTTTTCACTGTGACCCACACCGGTCAGTGTGGGTGTCCCATGCCCCGCCGGGCTTTTGTGTTGGTGCCCATCAAGGTTTGGATTTTGGAACATTTCGGAGCCTGCTTAGGCGCGCCCCACCTGACATGTCTTGGGAAGAGGAGGGAACTCTGAAGGCAGGCAGGCATGGGACTCAGGCAGGGCCTGTTGGGTCTGTGCTAGCAAGGTGTGGTTCCCAGCCCCCCTGGGTCCTGGCCCAGTATGCATGCGCGGGCCAGGCCTACTCACGGTGCTGTCCCGAAGGTACTGCTCCCAGATCCCGGCTGTCAGCCCCTGCCCGGCATCGCAGGGCAGGTCAGGGGACACGATCACGTGGTTGACCAGGGCCGACAGGTGGGTCCGCACGGTGGACAGGTGCCTGCAGTAGGCCAGCCCTGCGGGAGGAGGCAAGGGAGATAAGACACCCCAACACCTCCTGCCCATCCCCCCCCCCAGCAACCTGTCATGGCCCCCTAGCCCCAATGTCTGTCATCCTAGCTGCTCCAGAGGGTGGCGGTTCTAGGATGGCCCCGGGCAGCAGAGTCCACAAGACCCTCTCAGTAGGAGAGGCCAGGCTCAGTGGTGGACGCCTGCCATCCCAGTGACCATGAGAAGCTGAAAATAGGCAGACTGCAGTCCAGGCATGGGCCTGGGCAGGCATCGAGATCCTATCTCAGGAACGAACAGCACAGAAAAGCGCTGGAGGAGTGGTTCAAGTGGTAGAGCACTTGCCTAGTGAGCACAAGGTCCTGAGTTCAAACCCTAGTACAACCCAAGTAGATTGTGAGGCTGGGGAAATAAAACATGCTAAGAATCCACATAGGGGAGAGGGGAAAATGAAACCAACAAAAGGCAGGCTAGGATTCAAGTCCCAGCTGTGACCTTTGGAAAGTCACTTTGCCCTTCTGTGCCTTAGTGTCTCTTCTGAGTATTACTGTATTACAAGCTCAGTTTGTAAGTGTTTGGGAAGGGATCAGGCTGCCTCACTCTCCGGCCCACAGAAAGAAGCTGACATTTATTGAGCAGCTACAGCTAAGTACTAGGGGAGGGTGCATGTGTTATTCATGCAGTCCTGAATCCCTCATGGGGACGTGGTGGTGACTAGACCGAACCCCTGTCCCCAGGGCCCACAGTCCTCTCTGAGGGCCCAGAGATAAGCCTTGTCTGTGCGTGGATGGGGAAACTGAGTCTTGGAGAGGCATGGAGGAAATGGAGCAGCCGGCCCCTTCCTCCGTCATCACTGGCTTGCTGGCCGTAAGTGATCATCACAGACCCCACCGCAAGGGAGACGCCATACGCACATCCGTAGAAGGCTCTGGAAAGGATCTGGTACTTCATGTTGTCGCAGAGCAGCTTCAGGGGTGCCCTGTGGGGGGAGATGCGGGAGAAGCTGAGGTCTGAGCCGCCTGCGGCCCCTTGGTACCGACACATGCCTCAGGCCCTTCTCCCCCAGGCCGCGTGGAGGAGCCCGGGGCTGCTGACTCCCACCCACCCAGCACCAGCGCCCCCTCTTCTGCTACCAGCACCCCAGGTTTCCTCCAAGGACTCACCCCTCCCACCACCATCCCTGCCATCCGGATGAAGATGTTAGGATTACCCAATACGGGACCTGGGCGGGCGCCACAGTGATTGGCTCAGTGGTAGTCACGTGACACATCTGGGCCAATGAGAACCGGCCCAGAGAGTTTGGTTGGAACTGCTGGGGAGTAGACACTTTGTTTCATGCTGAATTCCTGAGCTGTGGAGGTGTGGGGCCCTCTTTGCCAGGGCATAGGAAAGGCCTGCCTGAGAACCCAGCCCTCTTGGGGGCGAGCAAAGCCAGCATCTGGAGACCCAGGGAGGGATTCACGCTCTGAGCACCTGGATCTAGCCAGTCCTGAAGCTACTGTTGAGTCTGAACTTCTCCCCTACCCCAGCGAATTTTCTTTTCCTTAATAGAAGTGGGTTTATGCCACTTGTAGGAAAAGAATCTTAAAATGGCCTCGGGGAACCAAACTGAACCAAACGGGCAAATAGCGCCTGATGGATTGACCGCCAAGTACGCAATGCCACAACTCTCCTCATGTGATGTTTTCGGTGCTGCTTTGGCTGAAAGAGGGGAGGGGAGGAGAGCAAGGCCCCGGAGTTGTGGGAGGAAACAAAGGCTCCTGCAGAGAATGGAAAAGAAGACTAGGCCTAGGTTCTCTGGACATCCCAGGAGGCTCTTGGCAAAGCCAAGGAGCAGGGCAGGGAGGGGCCAGAGCTGGACCTGGCTCAGCCAAGGCTTCCGGAAAACAGTCCTGGTACCAGGGTATGTCCCCTTCCCCCCTGTCCCGCAACTGTTATTCCTGTTGAAGTCTAAGAGTCTCAGTTCTATTACACGTATTTCCCACCCTTAGGTGTGCCGAGTACCATGTTCTAGGGACTGTTTCGCTGAGTACCATGTTCTGGGCACTATGGGCTGAGTACCGTGCTGGGTGAGTACTGTGTTCTGGGTACTGTATGCTGGGTACCATGTGCTGGGTACTGTGTGCTGGGTGGGTACCGTGTGCTGGGTACTTTAGACCATGTCTGGATTTGCTCCTCAGTGGTCACACATGTTAAGCAAACTGAGATGTCTGTCATTCCTGTTCAGTTATATCACAGACATGGAGCACGGCAGTGTCTCCTGGCCCCGTGGTGGGAGCAGAGATGACACGTGAAGCCTCTGGCCGGGGCCTTTACTGGAGGAGAACGCAGCCGCCTGTGGACCGCTGACAGACATGTGGTGTGGCAAGGTACTTCCATGCTTGTGGCCAAGGCCGCCGGCTCTGGGGAGTATTTGTTACTGCAGCATCGCTTTGCTCATCCTGACTGATTCGCGTGAAGTAACTGCACATGGCCAGGAGTCGACGGAGCAACGGTGGACCCCACGGCCTCCAGATCCAATTCCGGGCAGTGAAGGGGCACCCCCCCCCCCCCCCCCGTGGATCCTGGATCTCTCCCGACGCCCCGCCTACCTTTCGTGGTTGCAGCCATTGCTGGAGCTGCCGTTGGCTGAGCCATTGTGGGAGCAGGATGAGCAGGAGGACTTCCGGGGGCCGGGCTGCCACAGCGCCGGGAGGCTGTTCTCGGAGACGTCCATGAGGTCCTGGGGGGCTGGGGTGGGGAGAAGGGGCAGGAGAGCTCTGGTTATGTCTGTGCGGGCCACACGAACTTCACCCCCAAAGCAAGCAGCTCCCCGCTCCCGGGCCGGCCCCGATCACAGGCTGCTGGGGCCCTGGAGCCCACCGCACCCAGCACCGGCCACCCCCCGATGAGGAGGCTCCAGCAGACGGGCAGAGGGGGCAATGGTGCAGAGAGAGGGAGAGCCCGGAGCCCAGAGCCCAGCCGAGCCCAGGCAGGCAGTCCCGGCCATGTTGTCATTCAGTGGGGCACAGGGGATGGATGGTGATGGGAGGGGGCTGCGGGCAATTCTGCGGAGCCTTGAGTCACCAGAGACAGCGCCCTGGGACCGGAGACGCTGGGAAGTCTGAGGAGGGGGCCGGAGTTACAAAGATGCTCTACTGGTAGGCCCAGACAACAGCCTGGGGGCCCCTCCTTGAAAAACCACAATCCATCCTGCGATCCTCTCCTGCTGGAACAAAGCCTCCTGGAGGCAGGGCACATGGATCCGTATGGTGGTGGGATGTATTTTAGTGGCACTGGGGCTTGGACTTGTGTGGCTCTCTTGTTCACAGCTGGTGCTCCACTTGAGCTGCACCTCCAGGGTTTTTTTTGGCTGTTTTGAAGATGGAGTCTTGGGGACTTTTCTGCCCAGGGTAGCATCGAACTGTGATCCTCTGGATCTCAGCCTTCTGAGTAGCTGGAATTATAAGTGAGCCACCAGTGCCAGGCCACGCCTCCCTGCGGGCTCTCACAGCTACCCAGAGGGGCCATTACACTCTCCACAGGGAGCTGGCCAAGAGAGGCCAGTGACCCCTTCAAATGTTCTAAAAAAAAACACCCAGGGAAGCTGTGACCAGCAGCTTCTGTCCTGGCCCTCACACCATGCAGACATCACCAATGGATGCCTGAGCCACTGAGTGAGCCCCCAGCACCCCCTTCTCCTCTCACCACTGCCTTGTGCGGGGCAGAGGCCGGGGAAGGCAGGGACACCCATCTGTCTCTCTGTCCCACATCCCCTGGGACCAAGACTCAATGACAACACGGCTGGTACCCAGCCCCGGGAGGGGGAAATGGACGTTACTGGGGGGCTGCTCCGGCAGGCGCGGGGTGGGGTGGGCGGCGTCCTGTGCCCACCGAATCCCCCTGGCCACCACCAGAGTGGACTGGCCGGCAGGAAACATCATCCAGGCGGGGCCCACAGAGATGGGGCCGGCGGGGACTTGAGACACAAAGCAAACGAGAACCGTGAGGTGCAGGCGTGAGGCTGGGCCGGCGGGAAGACGCTGGAGAAACCGATGCCCGCCTGTCCCCGCCAGACATTGAATGAGAGTGTGTGGGGCCACAAGCCAATAAAACTTTATTTGTAAAGTCGGGCAGGGGGCCGCAGATGGGCGCCACACCGGGGGAGGATCCCGTCTCTGTCACGGGAGATACCGTAAGATGGGGGTTCCTTTCACCCTGTGTAGTTCGGGCTCTGGTGGAGATCAGCCAAGCAAAGGGGTCCCCATTTCTCCATGGGCTGAACCTGACCTTGGGGATGAAGCTGACAAAGCTAGAGGGCTGGAATTTGCTGTGTGACCTTGGAGCCACTGCCTGACCTCTCTGTGTCTTTGCTAGGCACGCCATGAGCTCAGACATAGAGAAGGCAGGGCACAGAATGCCCGCGACCGCCGCCGCTCTCTGGGCAGCTGCCAGGCTGGCTCAGCAGGTGTGGGCACCGTTTGACCTCCTGGAATACAGTCCTGAGTGGGGGGGCGGGGAGACAGATCTTCTCCCCATTTTCCAGGTTAAGCATCGAGGACAGGGTCCTCACGCGTGGGTCATTCAGGAACAAGAGTGCTGGCCGCCAGCGGGCCAGGAAGGAAAAGCACGGCTGAGCCAGAGGCTGGAGCCCTGGCGGCCCCGCCCCTGCCCAGGCCCCCGCCCCTGCCCAGGCCCCACCCCTGCCCAGACTCCGCCCCTCCCCCTGTCCCTGCTCCTGCCCAGGCCTCACCCCTGCCCAGGCCTCGCCCCTGCCCAGGCCTCACCCCTGCCCCTGTCCCCGCCCCTGCCCAGGCCTCACCCCTGCCCAGGCCTCACCCCTGCCCAGACTCCGCCCCTCCCCCTGTCCCTGCTCCTGCCCAGGCCTCACCCCTGCCCAGGCCTCACCCCTGCCCCTGCCCCCGCCCTTGCCCAGGCCTCACCCCTGCCCCTGCCCCCGCCCCTGCCCAGGCCTCACCCCTGCCCCTGTCCCCACCCTGCCCAGGCCTCACCCCTGCCCCTGTCCCCACCCCTGCCCAGGCCTCACCCCTGCCCAGGCCTCACCCCTGCCCCTGTCCCCGCCCCTGCCCAGGCCTCACCCCTGCCCAGGCCTCACCCCTGCCCCTGTCCCCGCCCCTGCCCAGGCCTCACCCCTGCCCAGGCCTCGCCCCTGCCCAGGCCTCACCCCTGCCCCTGTCCCCGCCCCTGCCCAGGCCTCACCCCTGCCCAGGCCTCACCCCTGCCCAGGTCTCACCCCTGCCCAGGCCTCGCCCCTGCCCAGGCCTCACCCCTGCCCCTGTCCCCGCCCCTGCCCAGGCCTCACCCCTGCCCAGGCCTCACCCCTGCCCCTGTCCCCGCCCCTGCCCAGGCCTCACCCCTGCCCAGGCCTCACCCCTGCCCCTGTCCCCGCCCCTGCCCAGGCCTCACCCCTGCCCAGGCCTCGCCCCTGCCCAGGCCTCACCCCTGCCCCTGTCCCCGCCCCTGCCCAGGCCTCACCCCTGCCCAGGCCTCACCCCTGCCCAGGTCTCACCCCTGCCCAGGCCTCGCCCCTGCCCAGGCCTCACCCCTGCCCCTGTCCCCGCCCCTGCCCAGGCCTCACCCCTGCCCAGGCCTCACCCCTGCCCCTGTCCCCGCCCCTGCCCAGGCCTCACCCCTGCCCAGGCCTCACCCCTGCCCAGGCCTCACCCCTGCCCCTGTCCCCGCCCCTGCCCAGGCCCCACTCCTCCCCCTGGCCCCGCCCCTGCCCCGGCCGGATGGGAGCTGGCGTGTCACAGGGCCTGGTCCCGCAGCCAGGCTCAGGACGCTCGTCCTCCTGGGAGCTGGGGGGCTGCAGGAAGGAGGGGCTCAGTGGGAAGACCCTGACGCCAGCATGGACGCTGCATGGGCCCCTGCACTGGGTGGGGTGCGTGCCGGGCCCCTCCGGGCCTGGAGGCCCTGGGCCACCATGAGCTCCTGGTCATGCCTGGAGCGCCATGTCCCTCCTGCAGGCCCTGGACACCCGTTGCCCGGCCTTCAGCCCTCAGACGCCGGCAGGGCTCCCACCCGACACCCCCATTTTACAGATGGGGAAACAGGCCTGAGGTACAATCCTCCCCAACGCGTCTGTCATCTTTTCTGTTTCTTTTTTCTTTCTTTTAGCATTTTTGGGGATTGACCTCAAGGCCTTGCGTTTGCAAGGCAGATGCTCCTCCCCTTGAGCCATGCTCCCCGCCTTTTTGCATTTGGGGGGCCTGGGCTGGCCTTGGGCTGTTATCCTTCTAGACACACTTCCCGTACGCTGGGGTTACAGCAGCCAGCCACCACGCTCGGCCAGGCTTGCGTGTTGAAATGGAGTCTCCATAAACCTTTTGATTTTGAACTCTGGACCTCTCGATTTCCGTTTCCTTAGTGGCTGGGATGATAGGCGTATGCTACCCTGCCCGGCCTCAATGGTAGTGGGGGCGGCTCACCGAATTCGGACTGCGTGCCGGGGTAGAGGATGCGGAACACGTAATCCGTGGCCTCGTCGTCCTCCTTGTCTGACGACGTGGACTCGGACGAGCCCGGGGGGCTCCGCTTGCGGAGTTTGGGGAACACTTTGCCCTGAGAGAACACATCCTGAAGCCCGTCCGGGGGCCCGTCTGTCCCCGGGCCCGCAGGGGGCCGCGGTGGGGTGTGCGCGCACCCGCCAGGCCTCGGTGGGGCCCGGGCCCACCCCGGCCCCCCTCCAGCCCCCGGGGGTCACTCACCTTCCCGCGCTGGGACCAGAGCGGTGGGTCCAGCTGGCCGTGGGGGAGCAGCCCGTTCTCCAGGCAGGAGAGGAACTGCAGCAGGTGGCCGCCCTTGGGGAAGCGGAAGGGCGACCTCTGGATCCCGTCCTGGCTGACCAGCACCACCGTGCCGCCGCTGTCCACTGCCACGGCCACCGACCGGCGGGGGAGACCAGCAGGAAGTCACGGCGGGGTAGGGTAGGGTGGTGGCTGCCCCCTCTGGCCAGCCCAGGCCCCAGGGTGGACCCCAGCTCCGGGCAGGGCTGGGCCCCTCTCCTCAGATCCCCCCGCCCCCACCGTCCATCTTGGGGGGGCATGTGACAGGATGAGACCCAGAACTGGCTTCCTAGGGCCTCTCCTCAGCCTTCTGTAACCCTGCCTGACTTAGGTTAAAGGCAGACTTCAGACTCAAATCCTCCCCGCGCTGGTTGGCTCAGGCCGGCATGAGCGAGCACTTACTTGAGTGTTTTTCACCTGGTGGTTAAAAATTTTGTAAAGCTCACAATATCCCTATTTGTCATGGTCTAATTTCTACATGATAAAACCAAGGCTCAGAGAGGTTGACTATCTCGTCCAAGGTCACACAGCAGCCTGTAAGGATCAGCGCCTAGACTGGAACCTCAGTTCTGTCTCCTTAAAAAGGCACGAGCGACTGTGTTTTAAGGTGTTGGTGTGGCCCAAGCTTTCTAGAGCCGGCCGGGCCTGTGTGTGCTTCTGGCTTGGAAGGAGCGAGGGAAGTTATGGTTCTTTAGTCTGCAGAGCTCTGCCTCCCCCAGACCTGGGCTCAAGTCTGGGCTCTGGAGCTGACGGGCCGCTTCACCTCTGACGTGGTGACCAGGCCACCCCCTTGCTGGGCTGCTCTAGGCCCTACGCGGCAGCCATTCTACACAGGGGAAGACCCAGGCTCAGAGAGGGAAAGGCGCTGGCCCGAGGCTGCACAGGCAGTTGGGGACAAGCGGAAGCGTGGGGACAGACGGGGGCCCAGGACGCGTGCCTGCCGTGCCCGAGGCCCCGGGGCCCACCTTGCTGGTGACAGTGCAGGTAGACAATCTCCTCCAAGCGGATGGTCATGGCGTAGTCCCAGTAGACACTGGAAGGGGACCAGGGGTAGGCTTCAGGGGGCCGGCTGACCCCCGTGGGGACGCTGCCCCTTCTGACCCCTCCCTGGACCCTGCACTGCTGGCATCGGCGGCCTGTTCTGCCCAGGCTGTCTCCCTTTGCTCTCTCAGCGCCTCCACCACCTGAGGGCGTCATCCCCCCCTGGCCGCGTGGCCCCGAGGATCACCTGACCCAGGACCGACCCATCAGCGCGCGCCAGTGTCCCGAGCACCGTGATTGGTGCAGGGAGGACCCCGTGGCCCGTGCAGAGCCAGTGAGATGTTGGATGAGGTTTATGCTCTAGTGACCGGGAGAAGCTCCCAGGGGCCTGGAGACACGCATGCACACGCACACATGCACACACACACACACACACACACACACACGCACGCACACGCGCCCCACTCCTACCTCCTCTCGTAGTCCAGGTCCCCCGCAGACCCGTTCATCAGCTGGTTGGGCGTCCACTTCAGGGTCATGATGTCCGCGGTCTGGTGCAGGGACAGGTAGCCAGGCAGGGCCTCCATGTCATCCCTCTGCAGAGACGGACGGGGCTGCTCAGGCCCGGCCACCCTGCCGGAGCCGGGCGGGCGGCGGCAGAGGCGCTGGGCCCGCTGGTTCATCCGCGCGTCGCCGACGCCGGTGCTCGGGCTCCGGGCCCGTGAGGTCCCGGCCAGCGGGGTGCCCCGGCCTCCTCTGTGCCCAGCCTGGCCCCCCACAGTGGGGCTTCAGGATGGCCCGGCCGCGGGGCAACCACGTGCCCCTCACCTGGGGTCCAGGGGCTCCGCCCCCGGGGGCTCCGTGTCTTCAAGCCGTGGACTGGGCCACATCTCTCAGCCAAGGGAGAGAGATGGCACCGAGTGCGAGGGCAGCCCCCAGCCGTTGCCAGAAACCGCTCCCCCGACAGGGGGTCCAATCGCCCCACAAACTGCCTCCAGGACCCCCTGCCCTCCAGCTACCCTGCTCATCCCAGGCACAAGGCGGGGGGGGGGGCTCTGCCACCATCGCTCATCCAGGAGGATGGCAGCCCCCATGCCAAATCCTCAGACTCAGGCAGCAGCCAACCCGGCGTCTGATTAGCACCAAGTGTGTGCCGAGCGCAGCCCTGCCACGCTCTGGGCAGACCCCACGAGGGAGCCCACGAGGGAGCAGCCCCTGGGTCCCGCGTCCATCCCGGGAAGCCTGCACCCCGTCACGCACACCGGGGAGGGCCCTGGCCATAGCTGCGCACCGGGCTGGTCCCGCCCCGACCCGCTTCCCACTCGGAGGGCGGGGGGTACTTTACACCTTGGAAACCATGGGACTCCGCAGCACAGAGGAGGCTGGCGGCTGAGCAGATGAACACCCCCCCCCCCCCAGCCCAGAGCTGTGGGGAGCTCAGACCCCAGCCTGAGGCCTTTGCCAGAAAGGCTGAACTCACTACACTCTCAGGTTCAGAGGTCACCAAACTTCCCGTGCCAAGAGATGGCTGGGGCCTTGTCTTTGCTCATGGAAGCCACACAGGCCCGGATGCCACCAGTCAACGCTGCCACCATAGCCTGGAAGCAGTCATGGGCAGCACAGAAGCGAATGGTCACGGCTGTGCTTCAATAACACTTTACTTATAAAAACCAAGTGGAGGGCCACCAGCACAGTTTGTCAGTGCTTGGGGGGGGGGGTCACCCAGTGACCTCTCCCGCTTCCTCCCAGAGTCTAGTCACCATGCTGGCCGTGGAGAGAGGCAGCCAAAAGGGACACTTCCTGGGAGCCGGAGCCGTGGGTGCCCCTCTCCCCTCCCATCCCTAGAGCCCGGCCAGCTGCCAGAGGAAAGACAGAGTAATGGCAACAGCCGGTGGTGAATTAAAGTTCTCAGTCCTGGTCACCTCTGCAGGCTCCAGTGTCTCCAGGCTGAACGGCCCTGCCTGTGAGGGCTGCGGGGCTTAAAGTGAGTTAACACAGCTCTGGGCGCTCCCGCGGCACAGCGCCCAGCAGACGCCCGCCACATCCATCCATCACACAGCAGGCCTGAGTAAACGTTTGGCAAGCGAGGAGAACACGGATGGGCAGTGACAGGGTGGCTGCCATCCATCCTGAGGCTGGGGAGGGCAGGAGGTGGGGGGTGGGGTGGGGCAGCAATGGGGAAGACGGGGAGATGATGGGCAGGAGGGCAGATGCAAACACAGGCAGATGCTTGCAGGAGAGGGAGCGGGCGCACAGATGAAAAGATGGGTGGGCTAGAGAATGGGGGGACCAGCCGCTTGGCCAGATGGAGAAATTAGCAGGTGGATGGATGAAGGAACAGATAGATGGATGGGTTGGTGGGTGGGTGGATAATGCGTAGCTACATTGGCAGATGGTTGATTGAAAGGGTAGATGGACAGACGGATGGACTTACTGGCAGATGGATGAATGAAGATGATGAATGGATGGATGGATGAGAAATTGGTTGGTGAATAGGTAGGTGGGTAGATGGGTGGATAGGTAGCTGATGGATGGATTTATTAGGAAGTGGGTGAATGGAGAGGGATGAATGGGTAGGTGGTGGGTGGATGAATGAATTGACTAGATTGGCAGGTGGGTAGATAGGTGGCAGGGTGGATAATTAATGGGCGGATGTATTGGTAGATGGCTGGCTGGGAGAGTGGGCGAGCAGAAGAATGGATGCACGTGTTGGCAGATGGGTGGATGGGCAGATGGGTGGATGGGCAGATGGGTGGATGGGCGGATGGGCGGATGGGTGGATGGGCGGATGGGTGGATGGGCGGATGGGTGGATGGGTGGATGATAGGTGGACAGGTGAATGGGTGGGTGGATGGATGGATTTGTGGGTAGATGGATGAATGGATGGATGGGAGTGTAGGTGGGCAGATGGAGGAGTGGATAGACAGAATAGTTGGATGGGTGGGTGGGTGGATGGGTAAGTGGATGGACAGATGAATGGATGGATGGATGGGTGGGTGGGTGGAGAAGCAATCTGGAGCCAGAGGAAACTCCCCACCTCCAACCCAGATCCGAACCCTCGGAGCAAGGCCCACGGTGGCTCACCGGCTGGACCAGGACGTTATTCTTGCCGTACAGCAGGGTGGCACGAGAGTTCTGGTGCAAGGACTCCACGTAGTCTCGGGCAGAGAGGGACGGCCGGTCGTCCATGCTGCCGCTCGAGTGTCTCTTCTGTATCTGGTACGTGGAGGGACAGCCCTGGAGTGACGGGGGGAGGGGGAGGGGGGAGGGGAGCGTGGGGGAGGGAGGGCCGGCCCGCTGCCCGCCCAGGGCCCGCTGCCTGGCGCTCACGCAGAGGGCCGGCCGCTTGGTGGGCGAGTCCTGGCGCAGGTAGGAGCTGTGGATGCGATGTCTCTGGACCAGCTCGTCGGCCGAGGGGTCCGTCCAGAAGTGGTCGGCGGTCTTCATCCTGGTGTACTCCAGGGCGCAGGGCCCCACTGCAGAGCACACCGGCTGGGAACTTGCGGACCCTGAATGTCCACCCACCCGGCCTCCTCCTCCCCCAGAGCCCCGCAGTGAACAGACCAGAACAAGACCCAGGGAAGGAGAGGCGGCCGGCAGGCAAGCAGGCTCCGGTGGGCTGGGCGCTCCCGAGGCCCCAGGCCAGAGCCCCGGCCTCTTACCCAGCAGGGACGCCAGGATGGGGCCGTCCACCGGGTCCATCAGCAGAGCCTCCTTCTCGTAGTACTTGCTGGCAGGGAGGGAAAGAGGGGCAGGTGTGCATGGCGGCCAGCAGGGGGCGCACCCCCCCCCAACTCGTGGCCCAGCCACTGCTGGGAGCCTCGGCCGTCCACCTGCCAAGTGAGGGTGCCAGAAGGCACATGGACCATACAGAGTGCCGGGTGGGGTCTGCACCTGCTTAATGGCCATGAGGAGAGTGACAGGGGTAAGGACCAGCCGGCTGTGTCGGGAGGTGGGCTGACTCCAACCTCCCCTTCTCAGATGCGGGGGGGGGGGGGGGGGGGAGGGGGAGGGCGGGGAGGGGCTTCTGTCACCAAGGCAATGAGATGCTGCTTAGCTGTGCTGGGTAAGCACCTGATGAGCTGACAAGCTCTCCTGCGCGGATAAGGAACATGGATAATGCTGGCCTGAGAGGAAGTCTGACCTTGCAACGTATCACGCGACAGCACCGATGGGACATTCATGCTGCGTGTTTTGAGGGTTGTTTAAGTCATAGTGTGATAGTGTGGTTTCTAACTCCTAGAACTCATGCAGTCCAAAGACTCAGAGTTTCAAAGCAGTTATCTGGATCTCCTAAGGCTATCAGGCCCAGAGAGGCTAAGTGACTTGCTGGAGGACACACAGCAGGAAGACAGAGCTCTATCTGCCGAGCATGGCCCCTGCCTCCATACGGCTGAGGGTCAGAGGCTTGGGGTCTGGAGTCCAGACAGACTGAGTAGGAGGCAAGCTTGGCTTCTCACCACTGTGCTATGTGTCCCTAGGCAAGTGGATCCCTCTCCGAGCTTCAGTGTTCTAGTTGTAAAGTGGAAGAATGGCAGAATTCAGAGAAGTGGCTGAGCTAGAACTAACCTGCTTCAGAACTTGGTCCATACATAAAGTTCACACATTTTGGAGTTAAGGGTAAAGACACTCGCCAGCTTCCAGTTTCCATTCCCAAACCAGCAGTTAGGTGATCATAAAAGCCTTGGAGCCGGGTGCTGGTGGCTCACGCCTGTCATCCCAGCTACTCAGGAGGCTGAGATCTGAGGATTGTGGTTTGAAGCCAGCCCAAGCAGGAAACTCCATGAGACTCTTACTTCCAGTTAACCACACACACACACAGAGGCACGCAGGCATGCAGATGCAAAAAGTGGAACTGGCTCAGGTGCTAGAGCACTAAGCTTGAGCAAAAGAAGCTCAGGGACAGTGCTCAGGCCCTGAATTCAAGCCCCAGAACGGGCACCAGAAAACATGAACAAAAGCTTGGACCAGAACCTGTCATAGAAAAGGGCAGAGTGGCTGAGGTGGTGGCTCACGCCTGTCACTGCAGCTACTCAGGTGCCAAGTAGGAGGATGGCAGTCCAGCAGCAAGAGCAGGGGGTGTGGCTCGAGCTGTAAAGCCTGTGTCTAGCGAGTGCGAGGCCCTGCCTTCACACCCAGGGCCTCCCCTTTAGCCTGGCCCATCTACCAGGAGAGACAAGTAAGGAGACGGGGAGGTTAAGCCACAACAGGTTAATCGCAGGACGCCCCGTTCCCTGCTCTGACAGGAGGCGCCTGTGCTGCCACTAGACGTGGGGACCCTCCCCAGGTTCTCCTCCAGGCTAGTCCAGCGTCAAACATCCAGGTGGCTTTTGTTCAGCGGCTTTTAACCACTAAGTGGTTTTGCTCGTGAGACTGCAATTTGCAGCATGTCCAGTAGGTGGCGGCAGAGCACTCGGGTGTCTGCCTGTCCCTCACCTGCTGTTTTCCACGAGGTAATGAACAATTTTGTCCAGAACCTTCTCGAACAAGGCGGTGCGGATCCACAGGTGCTTGATGGCCAGCGGGGACAGGTTGGGCAGCTTTGGCAGCTTCCGCACATTCTCCTGCAGGCCCTGCATCTGGGTTCGCCTGAGAGAACAGACAGAGAACAGAGACTCAGGGCCAGGGCGCAGATGGACAGAGGGACACTGGCTCTGAGAAGGGAAGGAACGACAGCTCATCACCAAGAGTCCTCATGGCTCCTTCAAGTCAGCCAAGAGTTGAAAAACAATAAGCCGGGCATGGTAGCACCTGCCTGCCGTCCCAGCCGGCACTCGGGAGGCAGAGGCAGGAGGACCCTGAGTATGAATGAGCCTGGGCTACATCATGAGAGCCAGGCTCAGAGAAAGAGAGAGGGGGTCCAAATCTCAACTGTAAACCAAAGTATCCGTCGACTACATGTCTGCATTTTCATATTCCTCAGGTATTATTTTCCACGTCTCCCCCCGCCGACCCCAGCCCCAACCCTCCATTTACCTTCCACCTCCTCCCCTCCTTCCCCTCGCTCCTCCCTCCCTCTCTCCCCTGGCTCCCCAGGACTGAAGACCGGGGTTCCACCATTTCAGGAGTTATCTGCAAACACCAGGCCTTTGGCTGACGGGCGGCAGAGTCACCCAAATGGGGAATGCCAGGACAAACCCCAGCCCTGCCCACCGTGCAGGCGGGGTGGGCCGTGGGAGGCGGGACGAGGCCGGGGAGGTCAAGGGGGCCTGGCGGGCTGACGGGAGACTGAGGGTGGCCGTGGTGTGGACTGGGCGGAGCCTGGCTCCGCGGGGTGATGGTGTGTTCAGAGCCTTGCAGAGGGGCTCAGTGGCAGGCTTTAGGCATGGGGGGTGGGGGCCTTCCAGGGGGCTGTGAGACCCAGGTCCTGCCCTCCTGCCTGAGGTAGACTGGGAGGCTTGGCTTCTGAAGCCAGGAGTCCCAGGAAACCTGTTGTCCTTCTAAGTTGATTGACTGCCTCTGGGGTTTTGTAAAAGAAAGGCCGAGTATGTGAAGAGGGTCTCTTCCCTTCCCTTGCCTGTGGCAGGCATGACCAATCAATCCATGCACTCTTCCTAGTCCTGGTGCAGAATCATTTCCTCTGGGAGCCACAAGCACTGCCTGGACCTTCCACTTACCTGATCTCTCTGCCCGGCTCCAGGTGGAGGGTTTGGCTTTGCGGCCAGGACCCCAGGAGGCCGGCCCTGGTGACAGGCAGTGAGTGACCCAGGCCATACTCTGTCCCCCAGAGTTCCCTGCCTCCGCTCCCCCTTGTCCCCCAACCAAAGCCGATGAGCCCGCTCTGCATGGCTGCTTTAGTGTGGGCAGAGACCCATCAGGAGGCACGGGCTGGGGCAGGGCCTGGGGGGGGTGTGGACTGTCCTGGGGTCCTGCCTGGCCTCCCCCTGAGCTCTGCACGTACGTGCTCTCGATCAGCTGCTCCAGGTCCTGGACCTTGTGGCTCAGCTCCTCGGCGGGTGGGAAGCTCCTGCCCACCTTCATGAAGAGGGCCGCGATCTTGTTACTGCGCAGGAAGCCGGCCGCCCGCCGCCGCAGCCCATGCAGGACGCAGGCCTCCACCGCGGCTGTGGGGACGTGCGGTCAGCAGGCCCTGCCCGGCCACGCCCCCGGCCCTCCGTGGGCATCACAGCCGCCCCCCAGCGCCATGGCTGCCGGGTGACCGTGGGGAGGGACCTCCCCCTCTGTGCCTCAGTTTCCTCCTCTGGAACAGGGGGGAAGAGTCTGCACGGACCTCAGCTGCTGAGATAATGAAAAAGTGCCTGGCAAGTCTTTAGCAGAGCTGGCACACAGTGGGTGCTTTGAGGCTGCTAGAGAGGAGGACAGAGGTGTGGGTGGAGAGCAGTGCTGGTAGCCTGTAAAAGGCCCAGCCTTGTCACCAGTGACGCCCATCGCTGCTGGGGTTACAGGACTGCTGCAACCCACCAACAAACAAAAGCATCTCCACTGCTCGGGGAGAAGCGGACCATTCCAGGCCAGCAGCAAGTCAGTGATAGAGCCACGCCTGTAATCCTAGCTACACAAGCTGGCTGAGATCTGGAGGCTGGAGGTCCAAAGCCAGCCTGGGCAAGAAAGTCCATCAGACCCCCATCTCCAATTAAGTAGTAAAAGAGCTGGCCTAGAGGCGTGGCTCTGGTGGTGGAGCACCAGCAGTGAGTCAAGCAAGACGGTGGGGGTCTGAGCTTAAGCCCCAGTACCAGAAGGAAAAAGAAAAAAAAAAAAAAAAAAAGATCGTGTCTACGTCACCCAACAAGGAAGTGGCAGTGGTGGGATTTGAACCCAGGCCTTCCTGGCTGCAAAGGGGTGAGCTGAGGCGCCGGCCTGTGTCAGGGAACACACTCGGCCTGTGTGGGCCCCACGCGAGGCTCCCTGCTCTCCCGAGAGAGGAGGCAGCAGGTGGCCTAGGCTCTGGCCTTGCTCAGCCTCTGCTGGAAGCCGGGGCACTGGTGAGTGTGTGTGTGTGTGTGTGTGCATGCGCACATGCATGTGTGCACACATGTATATGTGGTTGTGTATGGTTGTGTATATGCATGTGTCTATGTGTGTGAGGCTGTGTGTTTACATGGGTGTGCAAGTATCTGCATGTGTATATTTGTGTGCAGGTGTGCATGTGTGTGTACTGGGTGGTTGTATGCACACACACACACACACACAGCCGAGCTGGGCTGGGCCCCGTGGCAGGCACAGCCGGCAGCCTGGTTACTCCTGGCGGAGGAGTGGAGTTGAGTCACGCCCTGCGTCACGTCCCCCGGGGCCTGTGGCATCCAGGCCTCTGCCTCCCCCATCTCCTGCCCCACCCGGCAGTACCGCAGGGTGTGCAGAGCCCTTGTGGGGTATATGACCCCGGCATCCCCTCCCCACCGGGGCAGGGGCTCACCACAGAAGGAGGAGATGTGGCTGCTGTCCTGGTGCACGAACTTGCGGGTAACGGCCTCCTCCATGATCTGCTTCACCTGCGGGGTACAGGGGGGCTGCGTGACTGGCTGCGCGGAGCCACAGGCTGCTGGGGGGTTTCCTCCTTACTCAGGGTCTTTCCTCCGGGGGCTGGGGCATCTCTCAGGGGCCATGCCAGGGGCTCCCCCTGACCGCAGCCCTCAGGCAGCCTCTGTCCACCCTCAGGAGGATTTGGCATTCTCGCTCCTGGTGCTTTCTGCAGGCAGCTCCCTTTCAGAATACAAGTCCTGTGAGGCTGAATCCTCATCCTCCTCACCCGGAGGGACCTGAGCTGGGCCAGGAGCACCTCGGGCCAGCACCTGCTTAACTAGAGGCTGGGAAGTTGGGGCCAATAGGATAGGGCCGAATCCAAACCCAATAGGGTGACTACCGAGGAGAGGCGGGGCCTTTACCTCAAGATAACAGTGCCAGTTCCTGAAGAGCCCATAAAACAGAATCCAATCACGCCTCAATCCCAGCCTCTCCAGAGGCTGAGATCTGGCGATCTCGGTTCAAAGCCAGCCAGGGCAAGAAAGCCCGTGAGCCTCTCATCTCCAATGAGCCACCAGAAAACCGGAAGTGGAGCTGTGGCTCAAGGTGGCAGACTGCTAGCCGTGAGCAAAAAAGCCAAGGACAGCGCCCGGGCCTTGAATTCAAACCTCAGAATCGGCACAAAAAGGAAACGCAGCTTAGGAGCTTTAAGGAGAGAGGTGGGGCTGATGGGAGAGGCTAGGCCAGCCCCCAGCACGGAGAGGAAGCTAGAGGGCCATACCAGCAAGAAGGAAGACAGCCAGACACAGTGCAGGACTGGCCCTGCTGGCAAGTGGACAGCTGTCCTGGGGCCGTGGCCCGGGCCAGCCCAGCTCCCAGCACCTGTCCCACCCGCTTAATCCCCGGATGGAGGGGACGCCAGGCCCTGTCTTCTCCCCTCCACGTGCCTGCTACCTGCCTGCACCAGGGACCCCTGTCTGCGGCTCTTGTTTGTCTCTCTGTTCTGGAGGGGCTGGCCTGGCCCTGGGACTGAGGCCTGGCACACAGGTGGAGCCAGATCGTGAGTGGGAAAGGGATCTCGGCAAAGCCCACTCCACCCCTTGCCAGGTGAGCTCCGGGAGGGGCCTGCACGCCTCGTCCCGACCTTCCTGCTGCTCTGGCTTGTCCCAGGCCTGGCCCGGGAAGGGAGGGTGGCGTGGCAGGTGGTGGGCGGGCCCACCGGCTCCATCCAGTGCACGCGCAGGAGATAGAGGCTTCCAGAACAGATGGGAAGTCCCCACTAACTGCCTCACAGGCAAACTTAACCGGGCGCCTCTGCACTTCTTATTGGCTGAAACTGACGAATCGGTGCTAACTGACGAATCACCGAGCTTCGCCACACAGCCTGCTTTGCTTTTGTTTTGATGTGCCGGTATTGGGACTTGAACCCAGGGCCTTGAACTCTTGCTTGGCTTTTTGTTTTGTTTTCTATCACCTCAAGGCTGACGCTCTACCACTTGAGCCGCAGCTCTACTTCCAGCTTGGTGCTGGTTAGTTGGAGATCAGGGTCCCACAGGGTTTTCTTGCCCAGGCTGGCTTCAAACCTTGTTCCTCAGAGCTCAGTGTCCTGAGTAGCTGGGATTACAGGTGTGAGCCACCTGACTCTTGTGTTTTTGTGTTTAAAACTTTTAACGGTGGAGGGGGCTGGGAAGGTGGCTCAGTGGCAGAGCGCTTGCCTTGCATGCCTGAGGCCCTGGGTTCGATTCCTCAGCAACACATAAGCAAAAACAAAAACAAAAAGCCGGAAGTGGCGCTGTGGCTCAAGTGGTAGAGCGCTCGCCTTGAGCTGAAGAGCTGAGGGACAGTGCCCAGGCCCAGAGTTCAGGCCCCACGACCGGACCCCCACCCCCCAAAAAACAAAAAACTTTTAACGGTGGAAAAGCCAATGGAAAATCTTTGTTTTTAAAGGGTGAACGTAAGGGACTGGGCCACAGGGGCCCTTGGTTGAACTCCCCCCTCCCCTTCCCCCCCACAAGGCCCACGGTGGCTGCTGAGCCCTGAGTCACCTTCCCTCATCCCTCCTGCGTGGTTGGCACTTGGTGGGTGGGGAGAGCAGGATGACAAGGGGGGGTGACTAATGCTGAGCCAGCGCCCAGCGTGGGCACGGACCCCGGGGCGCCCTGACTCCCCCTCTCTAAGAGGCTGGCCAAGGAGCCCTGCGGAGGCCTGGAGGGCTTTGTGGGGGACGGAGCAGGGAGGAGGACCGGAAGCTCCCACCCCCGATGGCCACTGGCGTGCGAGGCGGGAAGGAGCGTGGATGCCACCCCTCTGCCCCGCGGGAGCCCTTCGCAGCCTGACGCCCCAGGGCCCGGCCCCCCAACATGGGCTCACCTAGAGGCAGGCTCACCCCACACCAGAACTACAGTCAGCCAGACTCTCAGCGTGTCTCCGGGTCTGGCACGCCCAGCGAGATGTGGGTGGGTAGACTCGAGCAGGTGGGTAAACATGGCGAGTTCTCAGCAGCCAGAGGACAGATAACCCAAGTGCTTAGGGAAGGGCGGGGTGGGGGTGGGGGGTGCTGGAGGTGGCGCCAGCTCAAAGTGGGACATGGATTCTCTTGCCTCAGTTTCCCCCAACTCTAAAAAACAGGAAGACAATGCCCCTCCCACCCCCAACTCCCCACAGAGTTCCCTTGGAGCTAGGCCAGGGAGGGACAGGTGCCAGCTCTGGGGATCAGGGAAAAGCCCTATGTGGGAAGCGCTGGTGGCCTTTCAATGTTTAACCTGCTCTGGGGGTGTGGCAGGGGTGGAGCATGGCGGGGTGCAGCGCTGGGAGGGGCAGAGGAGTTTAGGAAGCACCTCAGCTCAGACCTGGGGGAGGGAGGGGAGGACGGGGGATGTCCCGGCCCGGCCAGCTGTTCGCACACCCCCTGGAACCCCCACACCAGGCTCCTACTACTGCAGCGGCACCAACACCAATCTCAGCTCTGGCTGGCAGGAGCCGTGGCTGCCCCACCGGGGGAGGGTGACATTACTTCCTGGTGCCTCTCAAGTCCGATGCTTCCTTCCTTCTCCGCAGTCAGCCAACCACAGATCCAAAGTATTCAGAAAGCACTGCAGAGACGTGGAGGGCTTATCCTGGTCCTGGTTTGCTAAGCAGCACTTTACAACTATTGAAACAGCGTCTCCTGGGACCTTCTAGAGAAGACCGTGGCTTACGGAGGAGCTGTGTGTAAACACCAAGCCTTTCAGACAGGTGTCTGAGTACGCGTGGATTTGGCATCTTGTGGGGGGGGGGAGGGTGGCTCTGGAAGCAGTTCCACACACACCAAGAGACCACCCTTGACTTCATTCTGATGTCTGAGACCTTTAAAAAAAAATTAAGTATGGGTGCAATGGCTCAAGCCTGTAATCCCAGCTACTTGGGAGGCAGAGATGGAAACGATGGTGGCTTGAGGCCAGCCTTGGGGCATGAAAGTTTGGGAGCCTCCATCTTAACCAATGGCTGGGCGCGGCAGTGCTTGCCTGTCATTCCCCAGCAATGCGGGCGAGCATTGGAGCAGGAGGCGTGGCTCAGATGCAGAGCCTGGCGGGTCCCCGGCACCGCACTGGGCGGCGATGCGCCTGCTCCCCCCCAGCCCTCCAAGCACCTGCTTCCAGGGCCTGGGCCCAGCAGTACTTGCAGCCCGCCTCTGCCCTGGGCCACCCAGCACACCTGACCCCGCCCTGACCTCGCCCCAGGAGGGCCTCCAGGAGACTGGCACCCAGAGACAGAAAGGTCCTATTTCCTTCCAACCCCTCTGAAGGACTCAACTCCACCCAGCTCTTCCAAGGCAGAGCTGGAGACCGGAGAGTCATAGTTGCTAGGGACCCACTGTTGCTAGGGACCCGCCATTGCTAGGGGCCGGCAGGGGGCGATAGTGAGTCCCCCACCCCACCCCCAACTTTCACTCCTCTGTGTCGACGCTGCCTCCTAGGTGTGGGTACAGGCTGACAGTGGATCCGGGAGGCTTTCTTGCTCCTGGATGGTGCCCTACCCCTCGAGCCATGCCTCCAACCTGGATTTTTTTCTTTTTTTTTGCCACTTGTGGGGCTTGAACTCAAGGCTTGCGCACTGTCCTTGAGACTCTTTGTGCTCAAGGCTAACATCACTTTACCACATAAGCCATAGCGCCACTTCCGGTTTTCTGGTGGTTAATTGGAGATGGGAGTCTCACCAGGAATTTTCTGCCTGGACTGGCTTTGAACTGAGATCCTCAGATCTCAGCCTCCTGGGTAGCTAGGATTATAGGTGTGAGCCACCAGGGCCTGGCCAACCTGGATTTTTGCTGGTTCATTGGAGTTGGAGTCTCCTAAAAGTTTTCTGCCTAGGATGGCAGTGGCCCAAGATCTCGGAGGAACTAGGGTGACAGGTGTGAGCCCAGTCCCCACCTCCCCCTCCCCGCCCCCATTTAAGAGCTGCCTTCTGAATGAGCTCTTCCCCACCCTGAGTGTGGCCAGCAGAGAGCCTGAGGTGGAGGGGGCTTCCAGGGGGCAGGCAGCCCATAGTCACAGCTCAAAGCCCTCCCCGCCACCTCCCGAGGGGGACATCACAGGGCACCCCCTCTCCCTCGGCTGTCACCTCTCCATCCCTGCCTGTTAGCTGTCCCAGATGCTGCCAGCCGCTTCCTGCCTCAATGCCTTTACACTGCCATTCCCAAGCCCTGTAGGTGGCATCAGAAGCTATGGCAGGGTCAAGGAAGGAAGCCTCCTCCAAGGAGTCCACCCTGAATGCCACCTTCTCTTTCCTCTTTGTATTTTCTCCTCTATTGTTGAGCCAGTTTTGTTTCTTCACCCTTTCTTGTTGGTCCCTCCCCTCCAGACTCTGGGCTGCAGGATGGCGGGACTCACTGGTAGCCAGCTGCTTGTGTTTCCCAGCGCCCAGTGGAGCAGGAGGTCAGCAGACACCGCAGCATGGATGACGGGCGGGTCTAGGACGGGGAAAGCAAGGCCAGGGGGATGGACAGCAGCAGAGCAGAGCGCCGGAAAAATCCTTCCTGTGCCCTTCCGGCACCGGGCTGCCTTTGGGGAGGCAGCTGCCAGCGTGGCCCAGGTTAATGGTTTACGGCTGGCTGTGTGTGCACCTGCCAGCCAGCCCTGATGAGGAAGGGGGTGATCGGGGCTGGAGTGGCCCTTAGCTCCCTGTCCAGGAGCCTCGAAGCCCACGCACAAGAAGGGGTGCGTGGCTCTGAGCATGGCCTGAGAGCACAATGCCCAAAATGAGGTCCTCAGGCTCTGCCTTCCCCTGGGGCCTGGAGTGGGGGACGGGGTCATGGGGACCATCCTCGCGTGCTCCTGCACAGCCCGTCTGCCCGGTCCCCCCAACCCCCACGCTGTGTCCTTGTGATGCATCTCTGTAGGACCCGCCCTCTCATGGGGGAGGCTGCCTTCACCTTCACCTCCCCCCCCCCCCCCCCCCCCCGCAAAGCTAACTCTGACAGCCTCCAACCACAATCCTCCTAACCTCTGCCTCTCTAGCAGCTGGGATCATGATCATGCCCCCCGCCTGGCCCAGCTCCAAGTTTTATTAAGTGTTAAACAGATTCTTGGCAGAGTCAGAGCAGACAACAGGGACAACTTGGTGCTCAGGAAGCGGGGTGAGCCACCGGGCGAGCGGGAGCTCGTGGAATGGGGCTGGCTAGCCTCATCTGCTTAGGAAGCAGGAAGGAAGCTTAAGAGCGGGGGCCTTGTCAAATGCTTTTTCCGCATCTATGAGGAGGAGTGTGTGGTTCTTGTGTTGCTCTTGTCGATGTGATGAATTACATTCACTGACTTGCATATACTGAACTAACTTTGCATCCCTGGGATGAATCCTGTTTGATCATGTATGATGTTTTTCACGATTTGTTGAAGTCAAGTGGCCAGATTTTTTTTTTTTTTTTGGTCGGTTGTGGGGCTTGAACTCTGGGCCTGGGCGCTATCCCTGCGCTCCTCAGCTCAAAGTGAGCGCTCTACAGCTTGAGCCACAGCGCCACTTCCAATTGGCCAGAATTTTGTTGAGAAGTTTTGTATCGATGTTCATCAAAGAAGTGGCTCTGTAGTTCTCTTTCTTTGATGGGTCCCTGACTGGTTTGGGGTTGAGGGTTACGTTGGTTTTGTAGCATGAGTTTGGTAGAGAACTTAGGCTTTCAATTTCATTGGAGAGTTTGAGGAGTATTGGAGGGAGTTCTCTTTTGAAGGCTTCGTAGAACTCAGCTGTGAATCCATCTAGTACTGAACTTTTCTTGGAAGGGAGGTCTCTTATGGCCGTTTCTATTTCATGGGTGTATTTAGTTGGTTTAAATCTTCTATCTTCTTGGTTTAGTTTGGGCATCTCAGTATTTGTTAGAAAATTCTTCCATTTCTTTCAAATTCTCAAATTTGTTAGCATAAAGGTTTGTATAGTTCTAGAAGCGGATCACAATAACTCAATAGCTAGATACATGACCTATAAGACGATGCTAAGCAAAATGAACTACAAGATATGGAAACACGAGGTTTTTCTTTCTTGTTATCTTTAATGCACTATGTGAAGTTATTTATTTTTTTCTTGCATTTTTAATCTTTTTTTTTCCTTATGGTTTAGCTCTTGTTACGTATTTGATTTTGGTACCCTGTGCGTTGTATATGTTTTTCTGAATTAGGGAAGAGAAGAGGAACAAAAAAAATGGTGAGGCCAAGGGCAGAGGGTGAACCAATGCAACAGTGACACTCACAAGACAGCGTGGGGGGGAGTGGGAGAGAAACGAGAGGGGGTAACAACGCTTGAAATGTACTCACTGCCCTAGGTATGTAACTGTAACCCCTCTGTCCATCACCTTGACAATAAAGTTAAATTTTTTTAAAAAAGCAGGAGCCTGCTAGGAGGCCCACAAAGTGCCAGGGGGCAGAGCTGGAATAAAGATTCAGCCCTCAATGTTTTTTTAAATGGCAGCCCTGGGGTTTGAACTCTAGACCTGGGCGCTGTCCCTGAGCTTTTGTGAGCAAGGCTAGTGCTCTACCACTTGAGTCATAGCTCCATTTCTGGCTCTGTGTGTGTGTGTGTGTGTGTGTGTGTGTGTGTGTGTGTGTGTTTAACTGGAGATAAAAGTCTCATGGACTTTCCCTGCTCTAGATGGCTCCAACTATGATCCTCAGATCTCAGCCTCCTGAGTAGCTAGGATGACAAGCGTAAGACACCACATCCAGTGGGATCCAGCCTGTTTATGTCCTGTCCCATCAGCCAGAGACCACCAACCCCAGGGCACAGAAGTCCCTGTCCAGAGTCGTCAAGAGCATCTGGGGGTTGCCGTGTGGGGAGGCACGGGAAGACAGGCAGCCAGGCCCCTCCTGCCCACCTTGCTGCTCGGAGCTGGGCTGGGGGCCTACCCCAGCCACAGCCCAGCACTAGCTCTGGAGATCCAGAAGCCAGCTTGCTGGGCTCTGGCAAAAACATCACAATGCCCAGCTCCTGGGAGGTTTCTGCATCAGCAGCCTGTCCCTTGCCCGGAAATGTGAGTCTGAGAGTTTCTGAGGGCCGACATGGCACCATCATGGAAAGCCCCTCGCCCGGCCTCCAGGGGCAGGCGTGCTGAAGATGCGTGTCTGT
This sequence comes from Dipodomys spectabilis, assembly GCF_019054845.1. NCBI lineage: Eukaryota > Metazoa > Chordata > Mammalia > Rodentia > Heteromyidae > Dipodomys > Dipodomys spectabilis. Next base: position 119,460 of record NW_024871503.1, read on the forward strand.
GGACTCAGGGGTAGGCTTTGGTCCTGCCCCAGCAGGTCTCATTACGCAGACATGCACACGCACTTCAGGACCCTGGACAGCACCCCAGGCCTACTTCCTGGGGTCCATGGGAGCAATCCCAGTTGCAACACCCCAAATGTGGACAGACATTGCAAATACCCCCTGGATCGGGTTTCCAGTCCAGCCAAACACTTCTCTGTTATTTACCTGAAATTCAGGTGTACTAGGATGGCCTCTATGTTATCTGCAACTCAGTTAACATGTCTCTTATTGTTTTTAACAATTACTGAGATAAGCCGGGTATGGTGGTGCATGCCTGCAACCCCAGTATGCGGGAGGTACAGGTAGAAGACCAGCAAGCTCAAGGCCAGAAGGGGCTACAATCTGTCAAAAACCAAACCAAACCACCCCTCCCCCTGCAACAAACAAAAACAAACCAAGAGAAGAGAAAGGGGCCTGGGTTGGAGCCAGCCCAGAGTCGCCCTGTGACACCGTTAGTTTCCAGCCATCACCCCCAGGCCAGGGCTGGCGCCTCTCGCTTCCCAACGGAGGCAGTGACAAGGGCCCCGCAATAGTCCACCCTTTCTGCCAGCCTGCTCTGACTCACTGAATGTGGCTTCAATGACGACATCACAGCAGCAGGACCGGCCTTCTCCCGGCCTCTTTCCAGGGTCCCAGCTGGTTCCCCCCCCCCCACTTTCCTCCCCTCCAATTAAAGAGGCCTCCAGGCCCGGCAGAGGCAGGAAAACAAGGCAGTTAGTCACTTGGCTTCCGTTTTGTCAAGGCAGGTCACATCACAGGGCTGGCTCTTTTCATGGTCGTTGTCATAGCAACAGGAAGCCGGTCTCCTCCCTGCTCCAAACCCCCCTCCCTCCAAACCAAAGCACCAGGATGAGGAGGCAGGGAGGGACCAGGCAGCGTCCTCCAGACCCGATCTATGTGGAGGCTGTCGCGGGGCCACACTGTCACCAGCTTTCCTTTGGTGCCACACGGGGACCAGAAAACAACCACCATCACCGTCATAAAGCCCCAACCCTGGGGACACTTGGGCAAAGCTGACGAGTGTTTCCTGCCCAGATAAGGGACAAACACACGACACTGCCCAGGTCATGGGCCGAGGCGGACGCTGTGGAGACAGAGGCGGGAGTAGTTCCTGACCCGCAGCTCCATTCCAGCCCCTCTGCACCCTTCCCGCCCCCACCCCCCTTCTGCTTCTCCGGTGGTTCTGGCAGGTTCCCTTCTCTCTGCCCGGATCCTTCAGAGCCCTCCAGGGGGCCACATGCTGCGGGTGAGGTTGGCAACTCGTGCAGCCGCTATAGGAGTCAGTGTGGAGGCCCCTCGAAAGACGAAACACGGTCCTGAGAGCAGAACCGCCATGGGACCCGTGCCACCCCACTCTGGGCAGACATCCAGAGGAGCACAGGCAGTTCCCACAGACGTCTGTGCATGGCCAACTTCACTGTGGCTCTGTGCACAACGGCCAAACCAGGGGCCCAGCCGTGGCACCCACCACAGGTGAATGGATCAAGTGTGGTATATGTATGTATGGGGGGAATACTACTCAGCCATAAAGAAAACACCAAACCATGTCATTTTCAGGGCTGGGGATGGAACAGGAGATCATCATGTTGAGTGAGATGCGCAGGGCCCAAATGCCCGATGCCGCCTGTTTTCACTCACTCAGGGAGGGCGCAGCTAAAATGATGACCACGATGGTGACGGCGGCGGCAGGGAATACGCACGCGCAGAGGGCACCGTCTAGCAGGGCAGCAGTGGGGGGCATTGAAGATAAGACAGTGGAGCCCACCAAATGCCATCTGAAAAGGCGGGAGGAGGGCGGAGAGAAGTGGGAGCAACGGCAGGGGCCGGGGTGAGTTTGTTCCAAGTGTGCTGTGTGCATAAACGGAACCATCGCCACAAACCCCTCACACTACCCATGGAGACGATGTAAAAAATAAGATAGTAACACTTTTTTTTTTTTTGGTTGGCCATGGGGGCCTGAACTCTGGGCCTGGGCGCTGTCCCTCAGCTCTTCAGCTCAAGGCTAGCGCTCTACCCCTTGAGCCACAGCATCACTTCCGGCTTTTTCTGCATATGTGGTGCTGAGGAATCGAACCCAGGGCCTCATGCATGCGAGGCAAGCACTCTACCACTGAGCCACCTTCCCAGCGCCCCCCCCCCCCCCTTTTTAAAGATGGCCGTGTAGCCACAATCACAGAATCTTCTTCCCTGCTGACTGGTCTGCTGTCCTAGCTTCACCTGGACATGCTGTCGCCCCCAGATCTTCAAATCCTCGGGGGAGTCTTCCTGGGCCCTGCAGGCTCTCAGTTCCCCCTGTTGACTGCAGTGGGCAAGCAGGCAGAGCTGCCCCCAGAGAGAAGCCTGGGATGGTATCTGAAGGCCCAGGGCTCCTCTGAACCCTGGCAGTGGCCGGATGAGGGGGCTGGACTGATGCTCAGATTTCTAGGTGAAGGGTTTCCGTCCCACGTTGATGGCAGAGATACCCCTCTCCAAGGAGGGCAGACAGGAAGAAAAGGATGGGGTGGGGGAAGTACAGGCTCCTGACCAAGCTTTTAGGAGCCTCCCTGCCCAATAGGGAGCTCAAAGATGGCTGACTTGCCCCTGCAGGTCTTAGAGCGCCGCTTTTCTCTGAGCCCCAACACTGCGGTCTGCACACTGGACGTGATGCCACCCACACCATGTCAGCAGGGTAGGCTTGTGTGTCATGTGGGATCAGGGCAAAGCCTGGCTCTGGGGTCCCCGAGGCCCCACTCTGCCTCTCCTTGGCTGGGGCGGGGGTGGGGGTGGGGCTCGAGCATGCCCCCTCTTCCTCAGTACATACAGAATTTAGAAATGCTCACCAACCGGCCTCTTTCTGAGTCTTGCCTTCTGATTCTAGATCTGGAGTTGCACAGATCTGCCCCCCTCCCTCCACCAAGCGGGGTGACAGGGCTCTCTCATCAGGAGCTGGCCTGGGCAGTGAGCCAGGCAGAATGCTCATGGCAAACCCCACAGCTGGCTGCCACCGCGCCCTCCCCCCAGCAGGGAGGCTGGGAGCCTGGACTTCTGGTCACCAGGGCAACGCAGCCCTCACCCCCCACCCCCTCCGCCCAGCCTGTCCAGGAACCCTCGGCGGACTGACTGGGACCAGGACTGGCGCTGAGGCACTGGGACGGAGCTGAGCCAGCGCCTGGGCTGGAGCTCTCCCAGGTACCTGCAGACTCCATTCCGCCAGCAGCTGCCCTTGCAAATGAGCCAACCATTTCCTCAGAGCAGAGTCGCCGCGCTCCGCTCCAACATGGATCCGCGGAGCGCCCGGAACGCCCAGGCGTGGCCGCCAAGGCACAAGCCCACGGCGGCCTAACCAAGTCAGGAGACGGCGGGGCCTGGGGGCCTGGCGGGGGGGAGCGTCCGGGGCTGCTTCCTCTGCGTCTTCACCAGGCTGAGCTGAAACTTCCAGACCTTTCCGAGGGACGCCCCCACCCCAATTCTAGCTTGCCTCCTCCTCGATAGCAGCAGGAGGTGGAGCTGATCCCTTCCACGGAACGGGACGTGCGCACGCGGAGACACACCCCCGCCCCCCGGGCAGCAGCAGGGCCTGGGGGGCCGCCACCCCGCAGGGAGGGGCTCCCCGCGCTCCCCCGCACCCCGACGCACGCGTACGCACACACACAGCCACGCACAGGAAGCGGGCCGGGGACCGGGCCGCCCGCAGGCACGACGCCATTCCAGGCTGGCGTGTGAGGGCCCGGGAGGCCGGAGTGGCGGCGGCCGGGGCGCGGGGCGGCCGGGGCGCGGGGCTGCGGGGAGGGCGGGGACGCGCGGCGCACGCCCGGCCGCCGTCACCCCCCCCCGCCCGGGCACACTCGCTCACACTCCCGCAGAACCACACCCGCGCACACTCGCGGGTCCCCGCCGGGCGCGCGGCTGTTCGCATGGACGCCAACGCGCCTGCCCCGCGCGGGCGAGGGCACGCCGAGACACACGCGCGCACACGCACACGTCTCCAGCTCTTCCCGCCTCCTCAGGGACCCGCAAGGTCACGGGCCGGGACCCCGAGGCCGCCCCGGCCCGCCGCCCGGCCCCGCCTGCGCCCGCCGGCACCCACCTCCTTCTTCACGGTGCGCAGCAGCCGCTGGCGGGTCTCGGCCTCTGGGGGACGAGCGGGGCGACGCGGGTCAGCGGCGCGGGCCGGGGGGTCCGAGGGGGCCCCGCCGTCCCCCCAACGCCCCGCGCGCCCCGCCTTACCCGCGGGGACCGCGGCCATGGCGCCCGGCGTCGGTCTGTCCTTCCCGCGGCTCTAAAGGCTCCCGCTCGGTTCCCCGTGCGGCGGCCGTGCGGGGCGGGGCCTGGGCGCGGGGCGGGGCCTGGGCGCGGGGCGGGGCCTGGGCGCGGGGCGGGGCCTGGGCGCGGGGCGGGCCTGGGCGCGGGGCGGGGCCTGGGCACGGAGGGGGGCCTGGGCGCGGGGCGGGGCCTGGGCGCGGGGCGGGCCTGGGCACGGAGGGGGGCCTGGGCGCGGGGCGGGGCCTGGGCGCGGGGCGGGCCTGGGCACGGAGGGGGGCCTGGGCGCGGGGCGGGGCCTGGGCACGGAGGGGGGCCTGGGCGCGGGGCGGGGCCTGGGCGCGAGGCGGGCCTGGGCGCGGGGCGGGGCCTGGGCGCGGGGCGGGGCCTGGGCGCGGGGCGGGGCCTGGGCGCGGAGGGGAGGCCTGGGCACGGAGGGGGGCCTGGGCACGGAGGGCGGGGCCTGGGCACGGAGGGCGGGCACGGAGGGCGGGCCTGGGCGCGGGGCGGGCCTGGGCGCGGGGCGGGGCCTGGGCTTGGGGTGGGGCCTGGGCGCGGGGCGGGGCCTGCGCGCTGGGCGGGGAGCGGGCAGGTCGTGGGTGGGGCTTGGGGCCTGGGCGGGGCACACGGCGGGGGCGGGGCCTGCGCGCTGGGCGGGGGGCGGGCAGGTCGTGGGTGGGGTTTGGGGCCGGGGCGGGCGCACGGCGGGGGCGGGGCCTGCGCGCTTGGCGGGGGGCGGGCAGGTCGTGGGTGGGGCTTGGGGCCTGGGCGGGGCGCACGGCGGGGGCGGGGCCTGCGCGGGGGGGTGTGGAGGGGGGCGTGGAGGGCGGGGCCGGACGGCCCTGGGACCGCGGTGCGAGTCGGGGAGGCCGCTGTGCAGCGGCCTGGCGGCAGAGGGCGGTTCGGGGGCGGTTGCAGGTGCGGGTCAGAGTCCCGGCGCGGGGCGGCGGCGACCGTAGCAAGCCGGGAAGCGCGAGCCTGCGGGGCCAGGGCAGCCGGGTTCATTTGACGCGTCGGGACAAATGGGAAGCGGGCGCCCTTCCGTGCTGCAGCCGCGACCCGTCCCGACCCGTCCCGTGTTCCCGGCGTCCGCTAGAGGCGGTGGAGAGCCGCGATCGCCTCGTGGGCGGAGGCCTGAGCCGCGTCCCGCAGTCTGTGCGGGTCTGTCGGTCAGTCCGTCCCTCCGTCTGTCCGACTGTCTGTCGGTCGGTCTGTCGATCTGTTGATCTGTCTGTCCGTCCGTCTGTCGGTCTGCCCATCTGTCAGTCTGTCGGTCTGTCCATCTGTCTGTCGGTCTGTCCGTTTGTCGGTCTGTCAGTCTGTCAGTCTGTAGGTTTGTCCGTCCGTCTGTACATCTGTCAGTCTGTGGGTCTATCCGTCCGTCTGTACATCTGTCAGTCTGTCAGTCTGTCGGTCTGTCCGTCCGTCTTGTACATCTGTCGGTCTCTCTCGCGTCCTTGCTCTTTTTTTTTTTGCTGGTCGTGGGGCCTGAACTCTGGGCCTGGGCGCTGTCCCTCAGCTCTTCAGCTCAAGGCTAGCGCTCTACCACTTGAGTCACAGCGCCACTTCCGGCTTTTCTTTTCACTTATGTGGTGCTGAGGAATGGAACCCAGGGCCTCCTGCATGCAAGGCAAGCGCTCTACCACTGAGCCACCTTCCCAGCTCCCCTTGCTCTCATTTTCCCCAACAGTTGGGAAACATTATCAGTTATACTACCCAGAATTATTCAAAAAGCGACCTCGTTTATGTCAACCAGAATGTCCGATGTTTTACTTTTACACTCTTTGAATCTCCCGAGTCAGTGTGTTCTGCACTGTGAAGGGAGTGGTATTTCCACGGGGCGGAGGGCGGGGTAGGGGTTAGCATGGGGGCGAGTGGGGGGGGCTTTCAACAAACTCCCCTCCCCTTTCCCCCCTCCCTCCTCCTCCTCCCCCCAAACCAACCTTCCTCATGGCTTGCCACCATACCCCTCTCAAGCAGATATCCAAAGGAAAATAAATCCACACCGAGATGCTTGCACACCTTTATTACGGCTCTGATCACGATAGCCACCTTGTGGGGTCGGCTGAGGTGGCTGGCATGGGTGAATGGGTAATGAGAACGTGGTCAGGCATTTGCCATGGGGCATTTCACAGATGGAAAGGAAAACGCAGCCATGCCGTTCGCAGGGTAAGTGGATGGGTCTGGAGATAATGGCAATGGTGATAAAGGGGGTGATGGGGATGGTGAGGATGGTAGGTGTGAATGGGGGGTCATCTAAGAAGGGTTGACAACAGAATGCAGCAGGAGCGGGGAAAGGTGGCGACACCCTGGGGGTGAAGAACACCTATTTTTCTTCCCTTAGCTGGTACAAGAAATTATTTCAAATTTCTGGCATTTGTAAAGGTTTGCTTTGGGACCTAAGCTGAGCCCTGTGTCTCTGCCTCTAATTCTAGCCATTCCAGGTAAAGATTGGGAGGATCACACCTCAGAGCCAGCCAGGCCAAAAAGTTGGCAAGAGCCCATCTCAACCAACAGCGGGATGTGTGGTGTGTGCCTGTCACCCCAGCCACATGGGAGCTGAGACCACAAGGACTGCACTTCCAGAACAGCCCAGTCCAAACAACCACCACCACAAAAAGTTCATGAGACACCCCCCCATCTCAACAGAAAAGATGGGGCGCTGTGGCATCCCTGCCATCCCAGCTACAGAAGGAAGTGTACATAAGAGAGCTGTGGTAGCGGCAGGCCTGGGGAAATAAGGGAGAGCTTGTCTCAGAAGTAACTAGAGGGCTGGGAAGGTGGCTCAGTGGTACAGTGCTCACCTCGCATGCCTGAGGCCCTGGGTTCGATTCCTCAGCACCACATAAGCAGAAAAAGCCGGAAGTGGCGCTGTGGCTCAAGTGGTAGAGCGCTAGCCTTGAGCTGAAGAGCTGAGGGACAGCGCCCAGGCCGAGTTCAGGCCCCATGACCGACAAAAATAGAGTCCAAGGAGCTGCAGGCATGACTCGGGTGTGATAGTTAATAGTCTGCCTAGCAAGCTCAAGGTCCCCGGTCCTACCCCCTGCCTTATGACCTAAAGGTGATGTATTTTGGAGGAAGTTCCACGTGTGCCCTGCAGCCGGGGGGGGGGGGGGGGAGGCATCCGTGATGTCTGCTGTTGGAGTCACTTGCTGTCACTGTGTGGGCCCGGCCACCCTTCATGTCCACAGGTGCTTGTTCCTCCATGCTGCCGGTGTGCCCTTGTCCCGCACAAGCATCCCTATGGTGGTTGTGCCTCTGTGGTGGGGTGTCATCACCCCGTGTCCACGCAGCAACCTTTGTCTTTGCTGTGTGCGTCATCAGACAAGGGGAGTTGCTTTGTCCCCGGTACCTGTTTCCTGCCCTTTCTCCAGCCCATCTTTGCTGGGGAGGGTGGAGGCGTGCCTCTAGCCAGAAGCCGTTGTTCAGGGCTTGTTTTTAAATCCAGTTGGCTGGCCAGTGTCTTTTTTGTCTATTTTTATTGGTCGTGAGACTTGAACTCAGGGCCTGAGCGCTGTCCTTGAGCTCTTTTGCTCAAGGCTAGTGCTCTAGCCCTTTGAGCCACAGCGCCACTTCTGGTTTCCTGGTGGTTCCTTGGAGATAAGAATCTCATAGACTTTCCTTGCCTGGGCTGGCTTTGAAGCATGATCCTCACGTCTCAGCCTCCTGAGTAGCTAGGATGACAGGCTCCTGTGTCTTTTAATTGGTGAGCTTTAAGACCATTTGCGCTGAGGCTGCTGACAGGCAGTGACTGAATCTT